>NW_025778634.1:0-61878 GCF_021130785.1 Homalodisca vitripennis
GCTGCAACCCCACACGTCTAGACCATATGGACAGTCTTAGAGTGAGAAGCAAAATAGACATACGTAAAAAGTCAGCGTTAAAAGATGTATCTTAAATAATAGAACAGTTCTTAATATTTTTTCTTAATTGGTCAGTAGTATATATAGATGTGTTGCTAGTGCCAATTGAAGCGTTTTCTGTCTAGAATTACGCCCAATATTTTATATAGTTACTTGACTAATAAGCGAGCAGGGACATTATCATCATGATTGAGCAATTTAAACTAATCGTAGATATTTTTAAGATAATTAGGGAAAGAGGATTGTTTTAAGGTTGGGGGTTTCTGTGTTGCCTGTTAACGGTGTGGCAAGTTCATAGGCGGCTCTCTAGTCCCGATGAGATTCAAAAAATTTGTTAATAAAGTCTGTTTTTTCAGCAGTTTATGTTTCATTCTGTTGTTAATTAGCACCCCAGGTTTCCCAAGGACTGCAAATCTTCATTAAATTGTCGACCCATAGCCTGTTGCTAGAAAGGTAGCTGTTGAAGCTATTATTATTTTACTGAAATAGTTGGCACCGAGACATAGTTCCGAGAATACGGTCTCTTAGAGACGAGGCCAGTGCAAAATTGTATTAAAAAAAGAAATTACAAAATAAATCACGTTGTTTTAGTAAAACCGCCGAGGTATCTTCTTTAAGAGGATGATAAAGCTTATTAAACAATCACATATAATTGTTATCTTTAACGTTGTAATTCTAGCAACTTAACTTTTGTATAATACTAAAAATATCTTCAATTTTAAGTAATACAAAAAATATAGTTAAGTTTTTTCAATAAAAATTTATAGTTCTTTATTACGTTAATCTCTAATAAAAGGATCCTATGCCAAATAACCGAAGCTAACAAGATCGAGTCACAGTGGCCTATGATTGGAACTATTTCAACTACTCTAACTATAGGCATACTAATGCTAACCTGTAAGATGTATATTTGTAATACTATTGCGAATTTAATGATAACCATTGAAACGAACTGTCATCCACTTTCCCTAATAGCTTTATAAAAGATTATCCACCTATGATGCCAAGTTGTTTAGACAATGAATATCAACATTCTCGATGACAGACTTTTGAGACGGCAAATCATACAATTGTATACAGACGTTCATTGTACTACAATTATAAATAATACAGTGCTAACATGTATTGATTATGGTGTAAACTAATTTGTTTTGATTATCTATACACATAGGAATTTCTAGACCTATGCCATCATCGCATGAATCGTATAACAAAGTACAAACATACGTTAATTCTTATACCGTGTTTTTAGTTGACGATTTGCTAAAAATGGTGTTTTGGGTCTATGAAATGTTACTATCTCTTAAAAAAGCTTAAGATCACCTATAACGTTTCTCTCAGCACAATGTTTTAAAAAGAAATGTAGGAATGATACAAAATATTTATGTAATAATCCGAAAAGCAGAACATATTAAATTATGTATTTCTTTTATTATCACCGGACAACAAGAGAATATAAGTTATTTTATTAATGAATTCAAAACCAAGCTTAGAGATTAAATGTATGTTAATTTATATGTAGTGTAAACAATATATTTAAAATGTGACAAACTATTTAAAAAATTATAGCAATGATTGTGTCCGTAATGCCTTTAAACAGACATATCTGCTTTGCATTTTTTTTTATGGAATTCCTCCACCTGTGTGGAGGTAAGATTACTGAGATGTATGACGTGTTTTATATACATTTATTTGATATTTACTTTATAGTAACCACAGGAGAAGAAGAGGACGAGAGATTAAGATTTTCTACACAAGTCACAAAATGAAACATGAATGACCGTTTACAGAACATTAAAACGCGGATAAGTAATAGAAGAAATAAATATTACGTTTAACAACGTAAAATGTAACTAATGAGTAAATGCAAGATGTTCGAGATGCCCTTCAAATTGTTATCCGCAGTGTCCAGAAGTCCATAAAAGGTTTGTGAAAGTGAACGTTTTTATACTGTTTCAGCCTACAGTTTGAGGAATCGAAATAAATAAATCGCAGATCTCGCATAACAAATAAAGGTTGTGGAGCCTAAGAAACATTAATATGAAAAGTTATTAGTACTACCATACCCAATACCTGATCTGACCCTGTTACAATCGTTGGTCTTGTGTCCGAATACAGATGTAACTATCACGCCTAGTTATATAAGCGATATCGCTAACAGATGTGCATGACCATTCAACATTCAACAGTTGGCGTATTGATGGAAATCTGGTAATATTCAATCTATACTGTAAATTGGTTCAATTATATTCCACAAATGGTTATTAACTCCGTCTTAAATAACGACGTAACCTTCCAGTACTACATACATGTAGTGGAATGGGATTTGAGCAGTTCACCGGTCATTCAATTTTCTTTCACCGATATTGTACAGGTCGGATAACTGAAGTCACCGGAAAGGTACATTTATTTTGTCAATAAACGTAAAAGTTTAAATTTATTAACTAATGTCTACGGAAAGAGCCGAATGGAACATTACGGGAATTAACAAAGCAGCGAGCAACTGTGGCGATGTTAAATCTAACAAAACATCCTTACCTACAGCAGAACCTAAACCAACTGTAAGATAATTATGTATGTATAATATAGTATAATATCCCTTAGGGGTGGTTTGGCGTCTGAACCTTCGTCTCACGTTAGTAGAAATATAGACTCGAGGTCTTCCCTCGGGTTTTTGGTCTATTTACGGGCATGATTAACCTGATGAAAGCATCTCCACAGAGGTCGGTATCCTTCGGGAAGATTCGCTGTGTAGAATAGGGTGTTGACCGAACAATTGAGGAAACATAAATACCTATACAATCCTTCCATCGTCAAAAATAACCTTCAAACAAAAGAGAAACCGTTGATGAACCCTGGCTTGACTTCCCTAACAAGTAGCAAGCATGCTCAATAACGACAGTCTTTGTAGTTGGTACACAGGTACCGAATTTCCTCAGGAGGTCCCTGATCGGTTGTTGTTGGCGGTTTTGTAGAACTTGCTGAAAACCGAAGACTGGTCGGCACCTTGGGTGTCCTTCCGGTGCGCAAAAAGCCCTTGAGGGCTTAAGTGCATGGTAATTCAAGCCCCCCCATAGAAGAAGAAGAAGAACCTCTCTAACTGCATTAATGATTTGCTAATATTTTTGGACTGTGAGAATAACAAATAACAAGTTCCTTTATACAACAACTGCAGGTCACTCCTGCACAGCATAATTAATAAACGCATGCCATTGTAAGACATAGTATGTATGTTTATAAAAGAAAAATGAAGATAAAAGTCAATGTTGTACGATGTTCAAGCTGGGTATTTGTTTCATTACTTAAATTGGATGGAGTGTGTGTGCTGTCAGAAGGCACAAGAATCTCCATCCCAACTCCCACAATGACCGTTCGACAGAGTGAATCGCCTTTATATACCATAAAGGTTTTTATCGAAATTTAAAAATGTTTTTAGGATTTAGAGAGGTTTAATACCCTCAAGTAGAATGTTCACAGTTTAGAATCGCCCTCACTAAATCAAGTTGTTAGAAAAGAATGATTAAATGATATTCAATTTTTTAGATAAATGGCTTTTCGTTGTTATAACTTTCATCAGCTGAAAAATTTTTTTAGCACAATCGTGTTGCAAAAGAGCATCTTTTCTAGTATTTACTATACTGCCAATTATAAATGTCAGAAATATTTTTATGTTCTTTACAAAAGTAACACTTTTTCTCTTCTAAAAGTTTTATTGTCCAGTTCTCATATAATTCCTTACATTAACAGTCTTTTCCTATTCCTGTTTCCTCTATAAAATTCTTGACTACTATTTTACATTTTCTTTGTGGGAGAACTCCATTCTTTATATAAAAAAAAGTTATTACACAATGAAAATGTTAAACTCTCGACGTATGATATTTGGTTTGTAAAATGTTTAGACAATAACTAGGTAACCATTGATGAGTTCTGACCACATTCGGCAATGATTCGGGTTATTTCGGCTTTCTCGGAAAGTTCGTCTAGCACAATCCCCTTACAAAAAGCTTGTTTTTTATCTTTACTATCATGCCAGTTGTGGAAATTCTGAAATATTACTTAATTTCTTTATCAAAAACAACATTCTTTCCTCTTCTAAAAGGTGATATTTTTGTGCTAGTTTTTCTGTATGAAACTTGTCTCTCTCAAATTTACTACGACAATCCTGTACACTCATAGACCCTAATCCTGCCTTTTTTATTAGCTAATTATTTTATTGTAAAAGCCTGTCTAAAATGCCTTGAAATTCTTGACACTTTGTACATGTCTTTTGAGACTCGCTCCATTTAAGATAGAAAAAATTATAGGCTTTGGACTTTCTCAATTCAAATTGCATAAAACTTCCGTTAATTCTTCATTGATTTAAATCTTGTACCTATAAGTACTGGATCTGTTGTTATTATTGACATATCAACAAGAGTTCCGCGTGACCAATTGTTTTGTCTCTTAGATTATTTGGGCGGAAAATGTTGGGAGGGGTTTGTTTTGTACTAACAATTCTTACATTATCAATTGAACTTTAAATAATTAGTTTTTCGTGTGAATTTCTGGATGGAAAATACGTAAAAACCACCTCTAATAACTCGTTTTTCTGCATCTTTATCGAACGTCCTTTACTGTCACTTCAATTTTGATTGTGCTATGGAACAGTATCGTTATAATTTCGTTGAAAAAAAACGTAAAGGTTTTTTTTCGGAAGAATATCGATCCCATTTAAATTTATTAATTATCCCCCCTCAAAAGAACCTTCATCTTTTCATGTTGAGTCTCTTTATATCTCTCTAAAATACTTATGTATCCGTTCGTTTCAGTATGATAAAATCAGTTAATGTTGTATTTTTCTCAAAACTGTCGTAAAATTCCTTTAGTTTTAAAACTCTAAACCCGTGATCGGTATGAAGTAGATTTGTGGTTTGTGATTGTATCTTTATCGCTTCTTTTACTATATCGTTCGTAAGGCTGTTTGAAAACATCTATGTTACCGGTTTTTTCTGTTTGATAGCTCGTGACCAAGCATATTTTGAGTAAGAATCATAACAATTTAATCATATACTTAATCCATCAGTGTGGATCTGAATATTATGACATTATATCTAAATCTCTGCTGCCATAACAGTCTCAATTCCTAGCCTATTTATAAATTTTTCTCGTTGTTTTCCTCTTTTTTTCGTACTGGCGCATGAATTTTCTCTAGCCTTCAATCTCTAGTTGCTCTTCTTATTCTTCATTCTTTCCTGTTACTTCTGTTTATTCATAATGGAATTCTATTAATAAATTTACTACTCTATTGTGCTACATTTTGAACAGTTTTGCTGCTAATCTATACAATCCGTGTTGAGTTTGAACAATCTTAATATCTATAATTTTTCGTTTTTTTTCTTACACATCTTTGAAGCAAATGTATAAAATCATCTGTCCTCATTTACAGATCAAATTGTCAAAGTTTAGTTTAATTCATCTAAAATATCTTGTTTTTGAATATCGCTACGGTACTGTATCGATTCTTATTTTCTAGACAATTCTCCTTAGCATCTTTAGACGTTCAGTGCTAACATGTTTATAGTGACGGGTGTAAGCAACTCTGTTTGTAGCTTTGGATTAATGTCCATCTCCCATAAATTCGTCGTTTATCTTCGAACAAACATTGTCGTGTCAATTTGGCGGATATTTAGTGTTTGTATTGTATACAACGCTGCTCTTAATTCCCTTTGCAATCTTACGGATTGTTGGTTGTCTAGATATTTGGTACGAGTACATTTTCGAGTCTCAGCATATCCCACAAAATGTCTTCTTAAAACTTCGCGATTGTTAACTCAATCTTTGAATTTTCCCCTATTACTTCCTTATTTGTAGTAGTGGAACACATTCGTGAGCTTTTGATGAATCACATGTATCTAATTCAGCTATAGTTTCGTAATAATTTTGGGTAAAGAGGTATCTTGTTTCAATTCGAAAGAAATAACTTGGCTGTATCCATGTTATCACATTCAATCGGTCAAAACTCTGTTAATTTATCGGTAATAAAACTCATACATTAACAATTGTTGGATAGGTCAAAACTGAAAACTCCGATGGGTAGATCGTTGTTGTTAAAATTTCAACCTTTGTTTGAACATGTGACTCGCTAATACAGTTATCCTGTCAAAGTACTATAAGCACTGGAATTTGTTTTCTTAGCTTGTTTGCATTGATAAATTCTCATTGCCCTTAGCTAATAATCTACTTCGATTTTCGCAACTTGTTTCCAGACTTTGTCCCAAAAACTTTTTCGGAGGTGGCAGCTTAGGATTAAAATCCTTCTCAAAGCAGCTTGTTAGCTTTGTGGTCGCATGTTTGTGTTGAAAATCAATTGAATCGTTCATAAAAGCTTTAACGAATGCTATCATCTCTGTCACATCGGTTTTAACACCATTGCCTTGTGTCCAGATTAAGTTGGGGCAAGATTTCGTCGAATGAACAACGTCTTCATTTTATCTAACTAGAGATGGTCACAACGTATGTTTTTTATAATGTCAGAGACCAAGAGGCAAAGCCCCACTGTGTTTGTTCGTGTAAATGTTGTTGGATTATCCAAGATCAGACTGATTCGAAATATAGCCATAACTTCGTCGCCATGAGTTTCTAAATATTGGTTACCTGGTGCCACTCGTCTTTTGGGAGTATACCTGTTTGGATACCATCCACTGTTGAATATCAATATACGGTCAGTTTTGGCTAAGTGTAAACCATTATCCATAAAAAAGGTTTGTTTGCATCGACTGAATAGGTAAGAAATAATTTTGCAGTTTTGGTCGTATCCGAAATCTTTCAATATATTGTTATAGCTGTGCACATATCCGCCGTGTAAGTACATTGAAAGATACCTCCACGAATACCGTTGTGTTTCATGCATGTTAAATATCATATCGTAATCGTGGATCATTGAACTCCCCGGGGAGTTTCGTTAATGTTTAAGACATGCTTCCCATGCAACTTGAGTCGGTGTTAGATAATGTGGCCGGATCAAGTTTGTTAACAATATTATGACAAATGTTTACTGAAGTTTTTTCGAATATATCAGCGAGCCAATAGTTACAGTTCTTGAATATTGTACAAATCAGAGTAATGTTCCCAAAGATTATGTATCTTTTTAGATTTGTTGCCAAAGCTGCTTCAAGTAATTTGATAATCGTTCGTCATAAGATAATGCGCTCAATCTGTCCTAAAGTGAAGAGAAAACGCTTCAATTGGCAGCTCTTCCGCTCGCTGTGTAATCAAGTTGTGTTCAATACTAATCGATAAGAATTCATAGGGAAATTATTCCTATCTTTCAAATATGAAATTTTAAAAGATTATAGTCTTCTTCGTTCATTTTGGTTGGTCTTTCTAGAAATTTGCGTTCAGACCATCTTTGTATAAAAATGAATTTGTATGACAGGGGGGGGGTGGGGGGGGGGGGGGGGAGGGGGGGAGGGGGGGGGGATGAAGTCCTATCTTTCTTGAGGTTTTTAGCTAACTTTTTCAATTAGACGAGCCCATGAATAATATAAAATGTGGTCAACGAAAAGATACGTTATAAGTCATTATTTGCTAGGTTTGATCAATTGCTCAAACTCAATACCCATATTCCAGAATTTACAGAATATAATTTTAATATATTTTTCGTCTGTGTTTGCAATTTCTAATCAACGTTTTCCATATTGTTTCGGACGCAATGCCTTTTATTACAAAAATGAGTATCGTAGTTTACTCAGATTGTGTACAGAAAACTGAAATAATTCTTTGAGGAAAACTTGAGATTCACAACTAATGCACAAACTCTAGGAGCTGCTCCTCGAAATTACAGCCAAGTTGAAATGACAATTACCTCTCTTACTTTAATTATAACTCTTTATCTTTCCAAGCTATCAGGAGTAAAACCATACTAGAATTGGACCGCAACAACATAACAACCAGACTATTCACAGATTGACAAACGTTTGCATTTTTGGTATGAAATTCTCTTCTATTCTTCAGGTCATATTTGCATAGGTTTTTTGATTCTTAGATATTGTATACTTTTTAGCTCAGGTATTTCGCGACTAATTTATTAAGGTTTGTCTTCATAATCAACATTTTGGCAGGAACAATTATGGCAAATCGGCTTCCTGTTGTGCGCTCGTATAACTATATGAGTGGTTTGTACATGCGATTAGTCACATTCGAACCACTAAATAGCGATATAGAGTAAATCCATAAGGGTGAATGTTCTTCTGAATCTTGTCGTGCGTAGTCGATCATTTTGAGTGGATTGTTCTTCCATTCCGGAATTTTTTTCTAATATCGCCTCTCCAAAATACTCATATAAATAGACGTACGAAGTCCTAAACTTTCTTATGATAGATTATTTAGTAAATTTAGTGATTTGTTGGAAACCTGAAAACCGGCACATAAGTGGCCTTCTGACAAATCTTTCATTTTGCGTGCTAAGAATTTTCTAAAGTGCGATCGGTTAAATCTCCAGATTATATTGTAGGAAATGGCTGTTAAACATCTTTCCTGCATAGAAATTTTTTTGATGTTTCATAGCTGAGATAAATCTGGGAGAAAAAAACGAGCTTATTATTAAATCTGTTATCATAACAATAATGAGCATGTTATTCTTCATTTGTTTACATACAGTTGATTCATATATTTAAAGTCTGCATCATAGATTTACATGAAATTTGGTCAACGGAACAATATGTACACATTAATACACATTTCATTCATAATATAGATATAAAAACAAACTAATAGATCTTTTTTGCACGATACTTATACTTGGAATTGTAGCTTTCAGTTTTTCCAACACAACTTTACAATCGTTAAATTGACATTGGATAACATCATAAACTGAAAATTTGTCGTCATGTGAAAAAGTCTCTATTGCTCGTATTGTCTATCACACGATTTCACTAGTCCGCTTGTTAGGTTTTCTCAATAGCCGCATCGATAGCGGAGTAAATAAAACAGAAAGTCATGCTGAAATGCTATTTATTTTAATGATATTCTACACAAAGCTTTTTTTACCTTGATTCTCTTGTGTAAATCAGATATATAGATACCCTGCGTTACATCATTTCGTTTTGTTAAGGGCTACAAAAGCACTAGTTGTTTAGCAACTTTATAAGAATGTCGCATCCGGAAATCCGAACACTTTATTTGGATTTATTCGTTTGTTCTCCTGATGTGTTGATTTTATTTAAATAGGCTTAGTAAGTAAAAGTCGTTTACGATCAAAGATTATTACGTCTGCTTTGATAGTAAAATGACATTCGAGCACGTTTAGACGCGTTTCAAACCAGTTTCACGATAAATGGTCGTTCAGCGTATTCACATTCCCAAAGAAGAGGATAACCTTTTCGGTATTTTTAAACATGTTTCTTGAAAATTTTTCTATTAAATGCTTTAATGATTTCTGGGCGCAGAATTGTAAGAGATTCTTGTAAAAGTTGACATAGAAATTGTCAGCTCAAATTCGTTAATATATGGTAATTGCTTGAAAAGTCAACACACTTTATCAGTCCAGAGATATAAGACATCACAACATCTATGGATAATTTCAGGTTTTTCGTGAAGAAGTTTTATCAATGAGTTTATCTTCAATGATTCTCAAGACATTGGTTTTAATCGTGTTAGTGACGCGATATGCCAAACTTTTTCAGGTTATTAAGCTATTGCGCGATGGAAGTTTTTCCAGACATTTAAAGTAGGTCGAGGATTTTTCTATACAACTGTTAAATTTCTCATTTATATGTCTCGTAATTTCTCAATATATAAAACATGTTTATCGTGAGCCGGACAATTTTAATTTTCTCCTAAGCCCCATTGGGCACTTACGCAATAATCATTAGTTTTTCGTATCATTATCGTAAAGGTTTGCTTGTTTTTGTGTTCCGTGACTTTTAGAATTATAAATGGCGATCATAAGTATGTTTTTTCTTAAAAATTTTCTTCTTTAAATTTGCAGAACGGACATGATATTTATTTTTTTCGCGAACTCCATTTAGATACGAATAAATTTATTTAACTAAATGGATGCTTGTAAACCAACCGATTGCGCGCCTCTTCACGGCGTGATCTCATCACACTACGATATATGAACGCAGGCGAAGCGATTATCGCGATGGTCGGGATGTCTCTGTAGTAGGCACAGACCTATCGACTGTCATTTGTGATACACACACGCGCAATACTTTCGAAATCTAAAGATGTCGGTAATCGCAGATTTGCTGTTTAAGAAATAAAAATTGTGTTTCCCTCACCGTTTTACTCATATAACATTTTCTTTTTTCAAAATGTTAGATTAATTTTACCTATTTTAAATATGCGTACATTTTGTTATCTTGTGTCATTTTCAAATTATATTTTAAATTAATTTCTTTAAATTTTTACTTCCTTCGATGGGCTGTTGTATTGTTGTGTGCTGAGTATATATGTCCGCGAATTCGGTTGGTCGTTAGGAAGTTTACTTCTGAAGCTGTTTTCAATGCGAGTGGCCATAGCGGAGAAACACCAAGTTCAGAAGTATTCAGAATCGTATTCCGGAACCATTTCTCTATCCGTATCTCGCTCTTCTCTCTCTCTCTAGCCTGAATATAGATCCTAAGCCTAGACAACGGTGACAAGAAGTGATCGTGTCATAGGCATAAAAAGAGAGGGAGAGAGAAAGAGAACAGAGGGAGGAGAAAAGGTCGACCGAGAAATTGTTTTGCACTTTTTGACTTTGAATTTTTTATCCTATTTAAATGGAGTTCTTGAAGGAGTTAAATGATATTGGAGAAGTGTAAGTTTAAAAGAGTATAAGAAGTTAAATGAATTGGAAAGAAAAATAAGAAATACAAAATTTTGAATTAGGAGAAAATGAAGGATAAACATTCGGTTTACAATAATTGCCGAGTTGGAAGATTTATATAATTACACTTACCGAACAGACTTTTGACTGTTTTGGATGAAAAAAAGATTAAAGAAGATTTGAATAAACATTATACATTATTACACTTGGTTTGTTACTGGAAAAGAAGACTATTAAAGATTAAAAAGAACTGTGTTACTATCAATTTGTATGTAGATATAAGGATTTTATTTCGTGCTTTGATCAATATACTTCCAACTCCTCGGGCTCCAAACCGCCAATGTAAACGCTTGAATTTTTCAAGAATTAGATTTTTCTCTTTCTTCTTTAGAATCACAAGTGAATATTACGAACATTAATGTGTTTCATTTCATCCAAAATGTCATCAAAAAACGAAAAAGCAAAGAATTCTTCGTTTTTGTTTAACATAATTTTTATGATAAATCTTGATATTGACAAAGAGGTCCTCTAGTAATGCATGTATAATTCCTACATCCTCTTTCTCATAAACACTTCTGTAGCTCCCAATCCTTCATAGTTTGTGATCAAATTATGCGGTGAGATTATGAAAGTTATTAAAATAGTGCCCAAAAAACTCCATACAAAAATTGCTTAAAATATTCTGTTTGCGTGCTGTTTTTCTTTTAACCTTTGTCCAAGATCTTTGGAAATTAATTCATAACATGTCCGGCTAGAGCTATCCGTGTTGAAATATATTTGGAATCCAAAGTCCCTTTAAATTTAATGCTCGATATCAATGTAGTAGTTTGCAATATTACTGGTAACTCTTTTGAACTCTTTACAATTTTCGCCCCCCCTGGCAACTTCTTGAAATTGCTAGAAACTGAAGAGAGCTTGTGAGTTCATGTTTGCTATTTAGTAGAAAAGTTTTTTAATTATTAAACGTATGTTTTTAGTAAAAATGTTTTAAATTGAATTAAATTTTATTATTAATAGATTTCGAAGATTTTTCCTTTATTCGTACAGATTTGACAACATTTTACAAAGCAGCAGCTCAAGAAAGTAAGAAGCTCAGATTCGGTTTAATTTTTTCATTCGCTCAGGAGTAGATAGTAATGAACCGATCCCTGCTTCGCATTTTGGAGAAACGAACGACTGTAGATTCGGTTAATTTTTCTATTGAGATTTGCTGTGTTATTTCTCAGCTTTCCTTTTTAATGGGTACATTGAACAGTATTTACATTGCTTTTCCGGGTCGGCTCCGAAAGTGCGCTAGGACCGACCATATTATTAGCTACATTATAGTATTCTACTATTATATATATATACTATATAATAGATATATATATATAATAGTATATATATATATATATATCTAATATATAATAGTATATATAGTATAAATAAATATATATATAATATATATATAGTATATATATATATATATATATATATATATACGGTGTGTGTGAGTGTCTTAAAGGTAAACATTAGTACTGCCTATAGTTAGAGTAAGTTTATGATAGTTCCAATCATAGCCACCAAGGTGACTCGCTCTTGTTAATTTCGGTGATTTGGCACTACTAGGCCCTTTTCTTTAGACATTGGGTAAAAAGAAATAATTTTTTATTTAAAAATTAACTATAATTCTCCTTTTACTTAAAATTGAACATATTTTTAAGCATTATACAAAAAGAGTTAGTTGCTAGAATTATAATATAGATAAAAGTAGATGTGATTGTTTAATAATTATCATCATCTTAAGCAAGATAACGTCGCGGTTTTGAAAACAACGTATTTTATTTTATTAATTCTGTTATTTCTAAAACAATCTTCGCGCTGGCACTAGTTTCCCAAAACAACTGTTGCGTCATGTTTAGGAACTAGTGTCGGTGAACAGTTACTTTGCATATAAAGAAACAATAGGGGTTCTCAACCGGCTACATTCTAGTAGCAGGTATAATTGTATACGGTTCAGAAGTTCCTCTTTTTCAGGGTACTCTAACACATGAAAAACCGATCAAAACCTTACAAGTAAATCTTAAGTGTCTCGGACTTCTTACACAAATTAAAGTTAAAGTCAGTATAACAGTGAGAACACTTTTACCACCAGTGCAGCTAGATTGTAATCTTGTTCTACTAATTCTTATTACGCGTAATCCTGCTAACCACTTTCTAGATGAATTTATATAGTACATGTTGTTCCTTGCCTGACGTGTTCTGTCTGTCATTCATCTCCTCCAGCACAGGCTCGACCCTCAACTCCACCACTCTGCAAAGTCTTTACCTAGCTCTCCAGTAAAAGTACCAAGTTTCTATTTCTGAGATGTGGTTGAGCAGAGGCTGGTTTGTAATTTTATCAGTCATAGCTGCCACTTCATGAGTTATATGGGGTTTATACTTGCAATATATGTTGTTCAGATTAGCCTACATAACCTATATAATAAGCAAGCGACGTTTGGGAAGAAAGTTGCCGATGCGAACCAAAAGTAACCAGTGTTCTTATTAAACAATTTTGCTTGAAACGAATTCGACCAGCCATTAGGATGCATTAGACAATTTATTTCGATACAAATAGAAATAGAAGAATCAAGTCTTCTTTCTTATTGAATTGTACTGGTCTTTAGTACAAAACAATAGGTAACACTAGTCCCCTCAGGCGTCCTACTTGATCTACAGCCCAGATAGTAAAGAAGCCTGGTTTAGTGCTGTATTACGTTCGTAGGTCATTGCAGACACAGAATGTTGCGCATAGCCCACAGAGAGAACATGACAACTTTTATAAAAAGGAATCCTCCATTAATTTGTAATACTTTAACATATATAAATATTTGTAATTCCATTTAATTCAGGTAGAATCACGTAACGTGCACTGACTCTTCGAAATCGCATATACAAAATTACTAGCAATCAGTTGTAAATTTATTAAGACGTTATTAGTAAGAGGTATGATGTCTTGATGCAACATTATTAAAGCTGATTGTTATAATCAAAACATCGGAAATATGTTAAAACCAATAATTTGCTTTGTACTGAGGATTAGCAGTAAATTTGAATACTTAATTGAAGTTATTATATTTGTGTTAAAGCATGCTTATTAAATCAAAACGTCCATTGTAATTTTATGCCAGGCTATGGTAGTGTACGAAACAAATAATTGTGTACATGTATTGTGCATTGACAAAGAAGGCTTCAAGCATATGAAGTTATTGATAACGAGGTTTGGTATCCTTAACAAATTGGACATGCTCTCTAATGATGAGGTGTCAGCAGTCAAGTTAAACTATAGATAGACAGTCGACTAAGAAGATGTAGACGAAGAATTAAGCAACGATATTTTACAATTCAAGAACTTTCCAACCATCATCCAATCACGTGACTTGTCCCTACGTAACGTCCTCTCGCTCAACTCGCAGTTATTAAAAATCAAATATGTGAAGTTTGTTAGCACTCTAGTGAGTAGCTTGTCTATTCTCTTATACTAACATAATAGAATGCCATATCAACCTCTCACGGTACAGGCTTCAGTCAGTTTTAACTCTGTCAGTTTTCAAGTCTTTGCTCATTGCTTTCATCCTCGAGAAAACAGATAGAGGGACAGAAAATCTTAAAATTAAGATTCTTTTTCTTTCAAACTATTTTCATTATGGATTTACAAAAGTGGTTAAAACAGCATTAAAACTGTGTAATATATTAAATACATAACAATACAAATATTATTGTGTTTAAAGTACACAGCAACGGTTCGAGTAATAAACTTTACTTGTATCAGCGCAAATATAGAAAAACGCAGATGTCTCAAAACACAACCGTATTGTCTGGCTTTCAAAACTTGAGTAGCTGTTTACAATTGTCTATCTCCCTATTCTCATGATTAGTTTTTTAGGTCTAGACTTGCATGAACATTGCAACTGATAAGCTTGCATTCATTCGCACTTCCGCTGGCTTGTCTTGATAAAAACTAAGAATATAGTTTGGAACTGTACCCAGTAAATACTAACGTTTAATGTCATGTCATCCAGCTTAGGATATACTAGACGTCCATATAGTCCGTAGAAAGATTCTAGTGGTTGTAAAAACAATTTAATCCAAAAACGGTCAAGTCTCTTTATATATTCAGCACTGATTGATGAAATCGAATAAAATAAAATATTAAGAGCAAATGAATTAAAACCACGATGTTCCTTTACTTAAGATCTTTATAACAAAGTAACCACAATAAAATGTACTGCTCTTTAATTTAATATTTATAAGTACAAACAATTGAGTACTTGTCATTGATTGCAAAACGTAAGTTATTTGTTAAACAATATATAAAAATTTTAGTGTAATTTTCTATTTTAAATATATATAATTATTTTTTACCCGAATTCAAGTAGGTATTTCATGAAACTAACAAGAGCGAGTCACGCTGGTTGAGCCTGTCCAACAAAAACTTACATGGCATCCCAGCTACAGGCCAGAACCAATGTCAATCATGATATATCTCATATATCGTCATAAAATCCCCAAATGGATCACTAAATGTGTTGTAACCGCTAAACTCCTGAACAGCTAGAAATAAAAACGGTAAATCTCTTTTTTGAAAAATATTTTTTTTTAAATCCATTTGTATATAAAACTAAAAGAGTCAGAAAATAATGCTCTGAATAATTTAATTATTTGGTTTTACATTTAAATTTTATAACAGTGGCTTTAATCTATATTGGAGACATTAGTAATATCTAACTTTTATTCCAGAATAGACTTAAAATATATAGTGACCGTAATTTAAAACAATAAATACATTAAAAATACTATACACTGTTATAAAAACCTAGCTTCAACACAGCTGTGAATATTTTCACGCAAGGTATTCGACAAACTAGTGTTTCAAATGGTACAAAACGGGTTTTTGTATGGGCATCATTATCTCTAGGATGAGTTTCCTTAATCTCGGGCAGTAATGGTGTGTTCGAAGATGAAGAATACTCTTCAACTGTATTCTCATCCTTAGAAATGTTTTGAAGGATACATCGCCGTCAAAATGTAATACTTATCATGGATAATCCTTTGGACACGACAACTTTTTGGCACTTATATCTTGAGCTGATGAAAGAAAGAAAGAAAAATTTAAAATAAAAATATTTAATATTGTCTGTGCTGGAATGTAGCCAAAAAGTTTTGTATTTCCTGTGGTGTTATAACGTGTAATATAATGGTACACAAAATTATAACGAATAATACCATATATATAGTATATATATATATATATATTATATATATGATATATATATATTATTATTTGTATAAATTACTGTACAATTAAAACAAAGTGTTTTTAATATATTATATAAATTATATTTTAATATAATATATATAGTATATATATATAGTATTATAATACAAATAATATATATATAAATAATATATAATAAATGTATAAATTTTTATAAATTATATTATAAATAATTGAATAATGAATATCATACCAAAAATGTTTGAAAATACATTTTACAGCAACTGTTAATAGTATTCGTATACAAATAAATTACTAAACATATATCTATTGATTAATAACATTTTAATATATAATAGTAATAATTAGCTCACACTAATCAAATGTGCATGGAATATTCAAATTTATTTTTGACTCGTAATTTTCCTAAATTTTACTTCATTGTTAGCGCGTTTTCAAGTGGTCCTCAGCGTGTTATCTAAAGAACGTTTTGCGTTTTTAAGAAACATGCTGAGGAAATGCTTAATAAATCCTCAATTAGCTGTTACTACTTGATCGTGTTTTAATTCATCGTAAATATTTTAATGGATACGGTGATATTTTATTTGATAATAAGATTGCTCAAAATGTATATTAATAAAGATAACATACAAACTTTCACGAGACTTTTGGAAATGACTTGACAGACAACTCAACTGATAACATTTAGGGGCATACTAAAACATCTTGCCCTAAACGCGTTATTAATGTTTTTTATATGCAATTTTTTATTTCCATAACGTGGTGGAAACAACAAGTAAAATAGTGGTAAATACTAATAAATAAATAAATAGTAATAAATAATAATATTAATAATGAACATTGTACAATCTAGTAATCTTATTTTCCAACAGAGAGGAATTTACACACACACACAACACACACACACACACACACACACACACCAGCCACACACACACACACACACACACACACACACACACACACACCACACACACACACACACACACACACACACACACACACACACGTGTATTCTGGAGTAAAATAGCAGATATTACTAATGTCCTCCAATATAGATCAAGCACTGGTTCTAGAGTGCTTATAACTTGACTTTTAATTTAAAACTAAACCTTTTTGTCGGATTTCGCAAAATCATATGTAACAAAGAATTTATCGACTTTAATCCAGATGTTCATTAAGGTAAGTGCGCAGCAGCACTTTAGTCATCTATTCATATTTAATCGTGATATATCAATCATGAATGACATTGGTTTCTGCCTGTAGCTGGGATGTCATGTTAGTTTTGGTGATGGCCACCCAGGTGACCGCTCTCTTGTTAGTTCCATGAAATCCCACGTTCCATTGGCTAAATATTTGCTTAAAATATAAATAAAACATTTAATTAAAAATTAAACCTAACATGTACTAATTGACTAACAAATGTATAAATATTGTGTAACAAACAACTTAATTTTTTGCATACTAATTAACGTACAATTATAGGTAACTTATATAAACTTAAGATTAGCAGTACATTTATTGTTTTTATATTCCAAGATCTTAAGTAAAGACGTACGCGGTTTTTAAATCGAATATGTACTTATTCTCTTATTTTCATTCCATTTTCATTATCTATGTGCTGACAGTAAATAAGAGACAGGTCCGTTTTTGAATTAGGTTGGTTATAAGAAACTTTAAACGAGCTGCTAGAAAGGGTTGGTCGGGCTAATAATGATGTACTATGACAAGTTTTTTCTAAGAAGATTTTGAAAGCCTAGTAGTGTATCTCAATTCTGATAATATTAATAAACATTACTATTTTACGTTGGTACTGTTGGAATATTCCTAGTTCTTATTAATTGACAGGGGGAAAAAAAAATGGGGCAATTAATGCAATGTTGATAGCAAGTTCTATGCAGAAAAGCAATCAACGACTGTAATTGAAAATAAGCAAATTATTGGTTAACAAGTCAGGTTTGAAACCCAGGACAATAAATATTATTTTTGACATTTGCTATTTTTACTGTTTTTATGTTATGTTTCTTTTAAATACATAATCATACTTGTAACTTTTATATTACATACGTACCGTAAGTACTTGTGTGTTTAATATTTGGAGGCAAACTAATAACTTAAACGGCGTCATTCTTGAATGTAGCCAATATTATAAAAAATAGAAGAGGCGTAAAACAAAGGGACGTAGAACGTCACAAAGTTAGCCATTTATGACCCCAATTATAGTAATTCTAGCATTTAGTAGGTCTAAAAGGCGGTTAGAATATAGTACGTATATACTTAGTTACGTCGTCTTTCTGGAACGGACCTTAGTTAAAACTTATTATTAGCTTAATTCTTATTTCGCCTCGTTTTCGGAAATAGATTCCTACATAAGTAAAATAATTCCTAATATTTAAAACATTTGGATTTTGGTGACTGTGATAAAAATTAAAATATACATACTTAGTAACGATCTCAGTTACTAGTAATTTGCAAATATAAAATTAAGAGTAGGCTATAATTTTTCACAAATAATTATTATCATTTAGTAACTTATAACATTAACATGTATGCCCATACAAACTAATTACCTTAGAGATGAAGATATTTGAAATTAGAAGAAATTCTAAATGCGGCCAATAGTAATTATTTGTTGAGAAACTGACAGGAAGAAGTAGAATCTTCTCATTATTCCATCCAATCTAAAAGTTTCCTTTTTATTTGTTGAAGTAAGTATTGCCGCAATAAGTAAGAAAATGTTACTCATTAAATTATAAATAAACATCTACAATCTCGAGGAAGAGATTGTATGCCATAAATGTTAATGTTGTCCGTTATTTGAATGTCATTTACAGCAGGTATGGGTCAATACCAAATAGTCGCTAAAGGGACAGCAAAATAAACCGCATAAAGTAACGTTTTATTATAAGTTCTAATTAGTATAAGCCCACCAACCGCGCATAGAGGCAGCTCGTTCAAGTGGCCTTCCAAATATTAAAATACAATACAAGACAACGATGCTGAAAAGAACATTACGATATATCACGATAAAAGGAAGAGTATCTTAAAGTAAAACAACACATTGATTTAAAATCGAGAAGGTATTTTTGCTTAAGTTTGGTAAATATGACACATAAAAATAATTTCTGTAAATGTTATCATTGTAAACAATTGCGCCTTTTAATTTTTTGAAAAATGTATTAAATGTTTTTACTATATATTAACATTAGTTATGTAATTTAATAAACATTTAGTTTTATTTTTACCAAATTTCTAAGGGAAGGGGCCCAGTGTCAAATCACGTAAACGGAACTAACAAGAGTGAGGAAGTGTGAGTCGTCTGGTGGCTATAAATTGGAACTAACATAACATACCTAGCTACAGGCAGTACTCATGTCCCATCTCGTGTATTTAATATGTTTCTGATATAAAATATACAGGGTGGTTATAAATTATGGTACACATTTTAAGGTTGAATAAATAAATAACCAATCAACTTAAAAAACATGGGAATTGTTTTTATTAACTTGTAAATTAAAACAGTTTTTATATACTGACTGAAAATTAATAATTGTAACAACATTACAATAATTATAAAAAGTAGTTGATAAAAAAGAAAGTAAAAATGTCACTTAAACTGTGGTGTAAGGTATGATTCTTCTTAATGACTTGTGTTGTGACCATAGTGCTAGCTGGTCAAACAATGAGGTTTCCACACCAGCTGATAATTACAGTTGACTAAACAAACACTAAACTAACCTCAGTATCAAAATTGGAATGCTAGTGTGCGAAGAAAAAGCAAGGTGTGTTTTCTTTGGTTTCATGAAAGCAGATCTGTTAATAACTGTTCACAAAGAAGGTTTCGTTAGTAGAGTATGGCCGCAATCCTCCGAGTAACAATTCCTATATAAAACGCTGGTATAGGCAGTTTGAAACAGACGGGACGTGTCCAACATAGAAAAGGTGCTGGCTAGACCTCCAGTTTCTGAAGCTATTGTTGAATCAACGCAAGAGAATTGTTTAACGAGGAGCCTTGGTAAGTCCTACTCGGGCGTGCAAGTTTGGAATTAAGGATTACCTCGATCAACAGTCCTTAATAGATTTTTGCACAAACAACCTTAAGCATCCATCCATACAAAATGCAGGTTATTACATGAACTAAACCTAACGATAAATCTCGAACGCTAACGATTTTGGCCTGTTAGATTACTTGACCTCGAAGAACAAACAATAAACATTGAGAAAGCAATTTCTTGAAAAAAGTAATTTTTTTCTGATGAAGCAACCTTTCATGTTTCTGGTAAGAGGTGAATAGACACAATTGTAGGATTTGGGTTACTGGAAAATCCCTCATAATGTTCGAGAACAAGAAAGAGACAGCCCTAAAAATAAACGTTTGGTGTGCATTGGCTATAGATGAAGTGATAGGACCCTTTTTCTTCGCAGAACCCGACAGTCACTAAAGAGTCACTAAGTCAACCTCGATCATGCTTGAACTTAAATCTTAAATAGGAGCATAAGGGCTCAATATGGACCATCAGTTTAAAGGGCTTATCTAGCAGAGTTTAATTTGCCAACAAACCGCACTCCAAAAAAGATTGATAGCCAGTACAAAATGGCGGCCTGTAGTAGTTAGCTGCAGTATTCGGTTGGTTGCAGTTTGCTTTACTGGGGTTTAATGGCTACTAATAAAATGTAACCAAGTAAAATTCGTGTTGAACGAGCCGCCATTTTGTACTGGATCAATCGTCTTTTGAGTGCGGTTTTGGCAGCATTAAAACTCTGCTAGATAAGCCTTTAAAATGATGTCCATATTGACCTATGCTCCCTATTTAAGATTTCCTTCTGACTCCTTGGCGGGGAACGTCCCCATGATATTAACAGAAAACTGATAGTTCCTTCAAAAAATAAGATTTTTAGGTGTAGTATTGATGTACCCAAAATCTTGTTTCACTTTATCTGTTATCGTTCAGAAAATATTCATACCCGTCGCAGGACTTTATGTACAACCCTGTATATGGATATTCATGTTTATTGTGGGCACACAATAAAAACTGTGAAATTAAATTTATAATCCTTGTGATTACACATATTGTATAGGATTTATTTTGAATGACTTAATGCTAATTTTTTTAAGTTATCGGAAGATAATCGTTTTGTGTAACTTTTTATTTGTAAGAGAAATTATAGTTTGTAAAATTTTTATTTATTCAAATTAATAAAATAATGATAAAACACACATACATTTAATAATGTATTAAATTGATAAATGTTAATTGATTTTTTCTAAATAAAATTGAGTTTTTTTAAATAATTAATCAGTAGTTAAAAATGTGTTGAACATTAATTAACAAATTAAATTCTTCATTATATGAATTATTTTTGAGAAGACTATTTAAAAAGTAGTAACAATAACGTTTATTCTTAAGCTAATGGCAACGATTGCTCATGTGCCAAAATTACATAAACGCTCTACGTTAAGCCAGTATGGACAAAACTACTCGATTCTTTTGATCAATTTTGTAAGAGCTGTGTAATAGAAATACACAAAAAACTTATCAAGCTCTCAGTATATAGAGTTGTACCAACTTCCCGTACTAATATGTAATCTACTCATTAGTAAATTTGTCGATTAACTTGGATGCGACTAACGGCTAGTTACACAGCAGTTAGGTCTATACTATCACTATGTCGATGCTATAAATTAGATATTAACACAGTTGTTAACCCACCATAACAACTGCGCTATAACAGCGCAATGTGCGCGTCTAAAATGGGAAATCAGTAGTGTTATGTGGTTGGTAATATATTCTTTGAAAAAGAGTAGTCTATAATAACTGGTTGTGAAACATTATTTTAAAACTATTTTACTTAAGCTGATAAATAATAAATCACTTTATAGCTCTGTGTATGTTATGTTTTCACAAATTGTTTCGTTATTTGTTTCTCCTTAAATAGGCTAAATGGTATAGTTCGTTATCCCTATGTTTATTTTCTGGGAAAGTATTTGGTGTCAAATCACGGAGATTTAACAACAGCTAGTCACCAGGCTGTCATCAATAGAAACTAACATACATTCACTAATTATGCATAATGATTTTCATTATTTAATAACTATGTAGGCTGTTTTAACTAAACTTTAACCTCAATTAATAAAGAATTAATACGCTATCATGTCAATATTTTAGGACAACGGCAATAACCCTTAAATATTCACATAAACTCACAATCACATGATAAGTTTAATAAAGCTTCAATCAATGTTTATATAAACATTACTGGTTAAGCTAATAATGATACAAAAGAGTATTGGTCTTGAATTTTATAAATTTTCAATAGTATAGTTTAAAAATGTTGTTTAAATGACGATAGCCATCAAGGGATTTTAACGGCGGACGGTTTAATACTCATTATATTCACATTTTGATCTCTCCAATGAAATCTTGATATTAGAATAAGTTTAAGAGCTAGAGCCAAACTGAACTGTAGACTTTATTTTGTAACAAAGATTGTACTGAAATTTTACATGAAACATTCTTAGGTTCTTAGTTTAGGTAATAGAGATATAGAGAACAAAGATACTACCTTAATTTACTTTAATAACTTTTTTTTGGTTAATACATTTAAAGTATGTTATAGCAACCACGTTAGTTTTCTTTTGACTGAGCCGGTTCAATACCTATATTCTCCCCGGCTCCATGTGTGTTTTTATATAGTGTATGTGTGTGTGGGTTTTATATTGCTGCAGAGCCCACCTGACCTTTTGAAGGCGTTGGCCTTTCCCTGGTAGAGTGGTAGAGTGGTAGGAGACTACCGAAGCCGTGGTGTACAAGTTAGAGGGGAGTAGGCTTCCAGTTTTATATTTTTTGTTTAACTAAGTGTTTTTTAATTTTAGTTTTTGCTGAGTCTGTTCCCCTTCCTTCTAACATGTGCGGCTACAGTTTTACGGCCCCTCACTGAATGAAGGTCCGAGGAGATAAATTGATTTTCTGCTGGTCATCTCTCCTCCATCCATGCGTGGTCGCAGAGAACCTTCGATTTTGCGCTCTGCTGGAAGGACGGCCACCATGATATGGACATCTTTCTACTAGTCAACATCTGTGATACCCTGCTCATCATTTCTTTATTTATTTGTTATTTGTTATTCTGTTTTGCCATTTTAATATAGTTTATATGTATGTGTATTTAATTTTTAAGTTAGTACGTTTAGATATTATTTAGTTATTTCTTGGATTTTCATTAGGAGCCCGTCCCTTAGCCGAAGGATACCGGGTGGAATTGGCATTATCTATGTTGTTATCAAAATTATGGTCGTTTTCCTATATTTTTGTATGCAGGGTTGCATCACCCTGATAAGGATTGTTTTTGAGGAATTATACTACTGCAGGGCACATTTTTATTTTTTTTTATTTTTTTATTTATAGTATATAATACTTATATATAAATTATATATTGACTAGATAGGCCCTATGTTGTGTTCTTAGTAAATGAACCTGCAGTATGCTGACCACTGGTGTTTCTTTTTTTTTACACTAGTTTAGTTTTGATCCGGCATCCGCGTTCGCCACCCATGGGCGCTGCCGCTTCCCTGATGGTTTGGGCTGTGGTGTGCGAGCGGCGATGTAACGGGTTTCATGACCCAAGTAGGCAATTTAGAACTTTTGAAAGTAATTATTTATTTTTTGGTAGATGAAAAAATTGAGGGAAATTCAAGTATGAGAATAAAACTACTAGGAATTGAGTAAATAAAAGGTCACAAATATACACATTTTGACAGATTATTCTGGATCGGTGGCAACAAGGTAAAACTTAACATTCATGTCGGAAATATATTTCACTCAAACCAGAAGTGCACATACAGGTGTAATACTTATGATATTGCATATGCGAAGCCCTGGTTAACTTAACTGATATTAATAAGAAATATAGAGGCCTACCTACTAGCATAAAAGTGTAACTCTTTTATTGTTTAATAGTGTATTAGAAAATATACAACACGTATAACAAATTGTATCATACAAATATGGTTTTTTAAAGAGTATTAATAAACATATTCACAACAAATAACATTAATGAAACTATTATTTTATGATTACTGGTTATTCCAACTTTCAGAAACTACATCAACCACGTTTATGTTTTTCAATAACACTCTAGTGTCATTGCTATGATCGGTTAGAAAAATACGACAATATAGAAAAATGCGATAACAAATATCTTGTCCTGACTTTGTTATGTGTTTTGGGCCGTTGTATTAAAGCAGATAAATAAACTTCCACAACGGCGGCCTTATGTTGTGAAGCGTTATCGCTAACAGTATTACCCTGATAATATCAATGTTTGTTTTATTGGACTGCAATCTGTATAATTACTGTACTTTATTTAATGCTTTCTAAATACTTTAAAACTGTTTAATTCCCGTCCCAACCGAGGTTTTTTTTTTTTGTGTAATCTCCATTAGTAAAAAAAATAATTATATAGTTTGTCCCACCAATCATTGGCCACCGAAACGAAACATTTTTTTACTTGTATTTTACAAACCATTATCATTGAAGTCGACCAACCAACATTTACAGATCAATTGTCACTAAAGTTATACTGATAGTACCATGTTTCCGTCCTCGAATTAATTCACAAAGCCAAGTAAATTGGTTCATGCGGACATGATACTGAGCAGATAGCAGGTAAAGAGCGGGGGGGGGGGACGATACTCTCAGTAACCGAGTCCTCAATGATGGCAGAGCAAAGCATAAACAGCCATATAGTTCAGTTGCTTTAGAGATTATACTTATTATAAGCCACCAACCGCGCCATTAAGCCAGGTACAAGTGGCTATTCAAAATAATACCGATAACTATATTCCAGTGCAAATTCTACAAAACATGTAATTGTTTCAGAAAATGAAGAGAGCATTAAGTAGAACAAACACCCGTTATTTTTAAAAACCTGAAGGTATTTTTTTGCCCATCAGAATGAATAAATACTAGCACATGCTGACTTATTTTCTGTAGTAACGTTACAATTGTTAAACCATATACGCTTTACTTTTATTGGCCAAAAATACATTTTAATTTTTAATCCATTGTATAAACATTTAGATTATTTCTTATATAATTGTTTAGTTATTGTCGTCTAAAGTCTAGTTAGAGGAGCCTAGTGTCAATTTAACGGAATGTAACATGTGCGGTTCATCTGGTGGCTGTAGTTTGTAACTAACTAAAGCCTGGGGTTCTATTGGCAGTACTAAATGCCCATCCTTTTGACCAATACCATAGATTACAATAAGAACCCAATATATACGGACAATTATTCGGGTGCCTCCGCAGGTGAAAGGCCAACTGCGGAGCGGCTAATACTCAAGCTTATATGGCGGCGCGGGCCGTTGGAGTTGCCCTACTAGAGGAGCGTCGCACTTTTGCTCGCACACCGCCCCTCTTCACATCGCCCTTGTTCGAGCGTTACTGGTAGTGGAAACCTGCTTATAACACTTCTCCCTACCGCTTACTGACCATTTTGTGACTTCTATATAAGGGCAATATAAGGCTAAGAAATTATTTTAAGTTGAGACTAAAACAGCCCATTTTTTTCACAAGAAATTCAATGAATCAATTCACACACAAAACTAAACTTAGAAATTATCTCTTGAAAACAGTAACGTTCATGGGGCAATATAATGGGTTTCATTGAATTTTAAATTCTGTTCAATCAAGTTTTTCAATTGTAGCCTATTTGGTAGTTTTTTGTCTTTGTGTTGTGTGTTTGTCCATCATGGTTTGGAAATGGTCACCTAAAAACAAATCTATTTCTATATATTTTCTTACTCTTTTTTAGGCACAATTTTTAATTGAAAAAAGTCCGATAAACTAACATTTATAATATATAACTTAAAACTTCCTCCCTCTTCATCAACTGAGTATTACAGATTAGTTACAATTAAACTGAGTTGTAAAGTTATTAAAAAAAACTTCTATATTTTATTAGTACATCTAAGTAATTTTCCCATACTTTTAATTACAAATTAATATATAAAAGCTCTTATTTATTGGCCTTACTAAATTGTTATAATAAATGTTTACAGGCTTAACAAAATAGTTTATTAAAACCTTTATACACTTTGTTATATACATATTTAAAACATAAACCTTTAGATATTGTGTTGTGGATATTCTTGTAGCTGGAAGAGAATTATAAGGTTTAAAGTCCATTTTTCCCTGCATCTAATAAATTTACACCGCAATATACAAACTTTGCTCCGTATTATGTATATATGCAAAGAAATAGAATAGTAAAATAAACTCTTAGTATTAGTACTTGTTTTAGAGTATTGACTAAACAAGTAATTGAATCCTTCATTAATTTTACATAACTTATGTGATTTTATTCGAAGTTAATTACTGTAAACAAGTTAACATAATAAAGTGTGTTTCTACTCACTTTTTTATATATATGCTTATAATTTTACGATACGAGGAAACAGATGGCCCGGCACGGACCGCACCGGAGCGTTGAGCTCCAAGTCGGTCGCGTGCACTCGTAAACTAAACGTCTCACAAACAATAACTTTCTGGCCAAACCATAAGAAGCTAATTAAAAAAAGAAAATATGTTCTGAAAACTTCAACTATTCAAAAATATTTTCCACACAGTTTTTAAACTTACCTGACCAAAAAATAGGCAAAAGTAGCGGCCAGACTAACTTTTTATTAATTGTCAAGTTTTAACATGTAAACATAATTGCTGCGACTTTTATTTAAATTATTTAAAATTGGCAAAACTAATTTTTTTAACATTTGAAATGATTACCGACAGGCATCCATAGCTTATTGAATTACACGCTCATACAAAAGTTCAAAGTATTTTCTTTATTCTCAGTAGGTGTAGGATCACCAAGTTTGATTTGGAAACGGGAGAAGCTGAATTTTTAACACTAATAGGAGCGTCAGTTGTTGAAGTTTCTATCTCTCCCACGAAAACATAGGGGCGGACCTGGCTTCACTTGCCCCAATGTTAGGCAAGATAGGCATCAGCACATCTATTTGGGTCTTATTGTAATGTATATAGTACCTTTTGGCAGATCTACTTTGTCTTTTAGTTCGCATATACATGTAACATGGCTGGTGAAAGACAGAAGTAAATATTTCATCCCAGGGATTGCCCTGTGGTTTGAAAATGCCACCCAAAAAGATTTGACATTACATATGTAAATGGTAACGGTACAAAAATTGTAACGAATAGTTGAAAATAGTATAACAGATTCCCATTATTAACTAATGTATATATCAAACAGAACGTTTTAAAAACCAGCACAAATATTTCAGAACTTGTAAATATATATTCTTATCATAAAAAATAAATCATACAACAGAATAATCTAATTGATTATGATGACTATTTCAGTTTTATAATTAGTTAATCAGTTCACACCACCCTACACCAAATGTGGCATAGAATATTCAAAAATTGGTTTACCTCGTAATTTTGCTAATTATAACTTCGGTTCCCGTTTATAATTAACCGTTTACAAGTTGTCGTCAGTGTGTCATCCTTTTATTCACTTAGTACAAAAACACTGACAAACCTCTCAGGTGCATTTAGTAATAAAAGAACCTTTGCACTTAGGAACATGGTGAGCGAAATTCTTAATGAATCTTCAATTAAAGCTGTTTAAATAAATTGAGACTTATTTATCGTACCTCTATTTCTTTTAGATGGATGAAAGCGATATATTTATTTTTAGAAAATCCTTAAAGATGTTAGGCTAATAAGGGAAACAGTAACAAAATACTTTCAATTGTCCCGTAAACACTTTTTAAAGGACTTGACAACCACTAATATAGCATTCTGTAGCAATCTCATAACATCTTACACTAACATGAATTAATGTGGCCTTTAAAATACTCCTATCTTATCATTTTCTTCGACTTGCTGTAGAGAAACAATATACTCACCATCTTGGCTATCTGTGGAACATTCAGACCACCCGAAGTTTAGAAAGGGCATTTCCATTTATACCATTGAGTGACACATTACGTACGGAAAATCTAAACTGGTTTTCATAACAAATTTACTAAATTTTAAACAATGATTAGATTAAATCCTTAAATAAATAATAAGTATTACTTATCAATCTGGAATCTAGCAATTCATTCTTTTCCCAATGTTAGGCGGGAGAATGACGTAAAATTCAGCCAAAGAAGTGTGGAATTATATAGAAGGTATTAAACGCGCTCGCTACAACACATTTTTGAAAATTACTCTTTGTAAAATTGTAATTATATTGTCATTATATCAAATAAATTATTACAAACTAAATTATGCTCAAGCATTTTCCCGTAATAGGTTGTTAAAAACACTGAATAATTTCCTTGTTCTATCAGTCTTTACGACACATTATTTTTGATGTTTTCTGCTTCCCCAGATATTCCAATAAAATATCATTCATTCATTCTCTTTTCTAATCCAATTTGTTGTATTTGGGAGGGCGTTATAAAATGTGAACATGCTACTTTGAAGGGTATTTAAACATCTCAAAATCCCAAAAACATTTTAAATTTCCCGTTAAAACACCTTATGGTATAAAAGGGCGATATCACTTCTGTGGAACGGTCCATGGTGGGAAGTTTGGGATGGATATTCTTGTGCTGCATTAGTAATGAAACAAATACCCAGCGTTGAAACATCGTAAACATAGACCCTTTTAATTCATTAGTATTATAAATAATATATAATAAAGTTCTAACAATGGCGATGAGTGGTAATTAACTTATGGGTGTGGCAGGGGTGGTGACTGCAGTTGTTGCTATAAAGAATGTTTTTTGTTATTCGCTCACAAGTCCCAAAAAATATTGGCAAATCATTTAATGCATTAAAGAGGTCTTCAATATCATCTTCTTCTATGGGGCGGCTTATTACCATCGCACTTAAAGCCACAAAGGGCCTTTTTGCGCACCCCCGGAAGGACACCAAGGGGCCGACCAAGTCTACGGTTTTCAGCCGTTCTACAAACCGCCGACCAACAACCGATCATGGACCTCCCTGAGAGAAATTCGCTTACCCTTTTACAAACTACCAAAGAATGTTTTATTGAGATGCTTGCCTATTGTATGATACCAAGTCAAAGGACCAGTGTTTCACAAGTATTCCTCCATTGTTTTGAAGGTTATTTTTGGACGATGGAAGATTGTGTAGGTATTAAGTTTCCTCACCATGTTCGTCAAAAATTCTAACACAGCGAATCTTCCCGAAGGATACCGACTCTGTGGAGATGCCTCTCCTCAGGTAATCCATGCCCCGTAATCATCAACCAAAAACCCAGAAACATCGATCTATACTAAGTGAGAGAAGTCCAAGTACCGCCACCCTAAGGATATTATACAGATATTATACATACATTTATCTAACAGTTGGCATTAGTTCTGCCTGCTAGGTGAAGGATTTATGTTATATTTTCAAACAATTAGCCACCAGGATGGCTCGCATCTTGTTAATTCCGTAATTTCCACTACGCTCCTGTCCGTAGACATTAGTTATAAAAAAATTAACTATAACGTTTATTACAAAATTAATGTACTTTCGGTGACTTCAGTGATAAACGACCTGTAAAATATCTGGACAGATTGAATTGACCAGCTGACTGCTCACAAAATCCCATCCACTCAATGTTGTAAGTATGGAGGATTACAGTCGTATTTAAGACGGAGTTTGAACATGTTTGGAAATATAATTGAACCCAATTTACAGTTTATAGATTAATATACAGATTTCCATCAATACAAATGGTTGAATGTTGAGATGGTCATGCCTCCACTACTCTGTTAGCGATATATCGCTTTATTAACAAAGCCGTTATAGTTTGACCAAAAAATTTTGCCCCCCCCCCTGTTTTCGACAAAGAACCAACGATGTAACAGGGTCAGATCAGATTTATGTAGTACGGTAATACAAATAACCTTTTTCCATATTTATGTCTTATTGATCAAAACCATCCTATTCTTTTATGGAGAGATTGCGATTTTTTTTATATTTACGATTCCTCAAACTGTAGGCTGACAACACAGTAATAAAACGTTCACTTTCACAAACCTATTATGGACTTGACACTGCCGATAACATTTTAGAAAGGCAACTCGAACATCTTTCATTTACGTTGGTTAAACCGTAATATTTCAATTTACTTCAGTACTTAACCGTCGTTTAATGTTCTTAAACGTCATCCATGTTTCATTTCTTGACTTGTGTAGAAACAATAATCTCTCGTCTCTCTCTTCCGTGGTTAACTATCAGTAAATATTAATAAATTCCTTAGGATAAAACAAGTGGTACATCTAGTAATCTTACCCCTTCCAACAGTGGAGGAATTCCAATAAAAAATGCAAAGAAGATTGAAATGAAATGAAATGAAATAAAACTGAAATGAAAATGAAATGAAAATGAAATGAAAAATGACTTTATTTGAATACAACGTAAAACATATTTCACAAGAACATATATAAAGATTGACTATGTTACGAAGGCATTACGGAACTCATTGCAATAATTTCTTAAATAACGTTTGTAAAAATTTTAAATATATTGTTACACTAATATAAATTAACACTACATTAAATCTCAAGTCTTGTTTTGTATAATTTATAAAAACATTATATTCTCTTGTTGTCGTGATATAAAAGAAACATATTTTAATAAGTTCTGCTTTTCAGGATATTACATAAATTATTTTGTATCATTCCTCCATTCTTTTTAAACATTGTGCTGAGGAAGGACGTTATAGGAGTGATCTTAAGCTTTTTAAAAAGATATTAAACATTTCAATGACCCAAAACATTAAAAAAGTCTCAACTAAAACACGGTATAACATAAACAATTGTTTGTACTCTTGTTATAAAGATCCATCGAGAGACATAAGGTATACGAAATTCCTATTTAATCTATAGATAATTCAAAACAAATGTAATGGTTTCAACCATCATCAATAATGTTAGCACCGCTGTATTTAGTTTATAATTGTAGTACTTTAACGCAGATGCCTAATTTCTAAAATTTTAGAGGTGTCTGGGGTAACTCTTAAAGCGGGAAGCTCAGCACCGGTGGGTAATGGGAAATACACCCCAGGAAGGAGAGGGGCCCTCCCACCCAGGAAAACTTTTGAAAATTATAACTGTACAACCTTTTGTTTTTAGTCCACCCAGACATAATAATAACATTACATTTTTTATAAAATACCAGTGATATATTTATTAATGCTGTTTATTTTGACTTTAAGGTGCTTGCGATTAGGATGTAAGAAAAATAAAAACATGAATTTAAATTATTGAGTTTACTCTCTACTCTACTCTACTCCATTAACACCTGTGTTGCCTACTTTAAATATTTCCCATAAATGATTTGGTTTGATTTCATTGGACGCATTTTGTTGGAATCCAATGTAAGCTTGCGCCAATATTTAATTTTTTAATGAATGGTAAACAAATAAAAACAAATTGAGCCTCTTATTCACAGTTTTATCTATACACATTGACAGTAGTTAATAAATAATACCAAGTATTTAATATGTAAATGGGAATGTTGTTGTTAATATAACCACTTTTTTTACAAGTTTTGCATATTTTACAAAAAAATTGACAATTACCTCGTAGATGGGTACAAAACAATATTAATACATTCAAAATAAACCAACTTCTTGGAAAGGAAAATAGGAATCGTTTATAATTACACACAAAATAAATGACGACACAGAGTGGAATAACCACGGTTTTCTCCATTTTTTAAAATTTAGTGTAGTTATTAAAAAGATAAGTTGGCTTATTGTGTATTTAGCTTATTTTAGTTATTATAACAACATATGTAACGGATTCTTGTAGTAATAATTTTGTAAGGCAATGCCAAGACTGTTGGTAAACTTAGTTTTTAGTTTGTTTGATGTTAATATTTTAAAGTGAAAACTCAACAAAAGAAAAACAAAACAACAATACACACAAAACTAACTTTAATTACAAAAAAGAACTCAGAAACTTGAGTTCAGAAACACAACTATAAGTTAGGCATAGGCTAGTTATATTTAATGAAAACTGTAATGTTCTGAAATTCTAAAAAGATATTTTTAAAAAACAAGTTTAGGAAAAAAGTCTTCCCACAATGATGCAATGCTGTTCTTCATGGTTAAATGCATTCTGCCCTCGTTGTTTTGACTTGGTGTCAAGTGCAGAATGGTGTCCCTTCGCCACCAGGTTTGTAACGATGTCGCTTCGGGATTGTAATCTAGCCACAGAGGTCCTAGGAGCCCTGATCCGCAATAAAATCGCAAACATGCTAATTAGAAGTTAAGATTCTAAAGAATCCATAATTAATTCCATGCAGAAAAACCCACGTTCACATTCACACTAGACATCTGCAAATACTATTATGATGGAAATCATTTCTTAAACGACGGCGTTGCTCTAGAATAAGTAGGTTTCTCTCCACTTAACAATAGGCTTCAATCCCTGTGCTTGAGAAGTGTTCTGAATCTCTAAGTTAGTAGCCTAGAGATGTCCAGCTAATCCTTAAATCTATCGCAGATTCGCTGATTCTCACATTCTCCGTAGTTGATCGGATAAGCTTTTGGCCAATGACCTGGGGTGTGATCACTTTGATGTCATTCCATGATTCTTTGGTGTAGTGTTCAGTCACAGCCGCATTTTGAAGATGATGATAGCAACCTTGAATCAAGTTGTTAGCGAGGCGCCGAATAAAACTGTTTTTTCTGGAATACTGGGAATCTTTGAATCTTACACAAATTTAACATCGTTGAAACTCAAATCGTCAATAGCAAGTGTCAACCTCGGGTTTTCAAACACTATGTGATTAACAGTTTACAGATCACTGTGTGGCTTGATAAGTTGAGCGTTGATTTTTGAAGCTGTAAGACAAATACGATACTCTTCTAGACATCGGAACATACAATGCTAGTTGTGTACACAAGTATGTAGAAGATAATGTACTACAAAGCCCTATTGTAAGTTGAACGTTTGCTTCGAGTCCCTTTGTTTGTCTTCAGAATGCTTCAAATGAAAATGAATTGTACAAAGCTTTTAAAATCTTCCGAAACGCTTTCCATTCAACCGCCATTCAAGCCGGAGGCTAGACCCAACGAGTATCCTAAAACACGCATCGCCGATTTTCCAACATTTGCTCCTCTATCTTGTAAAAAAAAGCAACTTCTGCCAACTCCCTGCTGTTGTTTTCGTGAACAACTAAACATGTTTTCTAATGTTTATCCATGAATAGCTTAAAAATAGTGATTCAACTTAACGTCTTCTATGGAACGTGCACGGCAAGCTCTAAAAACGATGGTTTCAAACAGAATGCCAAATGAAAAAGTTTGGGAACTTTTCAGTAGAGCTGTATAGCAAGGCCCAACATTTCATGCCTATACACTGAAGCACCACTCACTAAGTTAGAGCAATCAATATGGTCTTTCATGGAATTCAAAGCTAGTAGTCCCTAATGCTTGTAACTGATTTAAAAAGTTCTTGTAATCATACCAGCTGATTTGTGCTATTTTACTCAAAAAGTGTTAAGAACACTGGTCACATCAGAGGTTTTGCATTCCCTTTAGAACAGTTCTGATAGTAACCACACCAAAGCATTTTTGGTTGTGTGAAACTGAGAAGTGCCTTCATCCCAAAAGCAGGGAAAATTTAGAGTCTGACTTTGATTTAGGCCATTGATATCAAGTCTGATTTCAATTCAATCAGAAATATGATATGAATCTGATATTGGACAAGCGAACATTTGAATGTAGATTCGCCCCATATCTAAGCCATTCATTATTTTGAAGATCAATTTCAGGTTTCAAAACTCAAAAAAATGGCCTGTATTAGTTTTAGCTTGCTTATAACCGTGCGAAAATCGCTCAGTTACAATCACTGCTCTCTTGAGGCATAGAAGCAACAGCGTTTTTCATTGTAATCTTAACTGCTTAGCTTCAATGAGTATTTTTTTCAGCTAAAGAATGAGCTCGAGACCCTCGTTAAAAATATTCTTTTTCCTAAGAGAGGATTGGCTGGTCTTTTTTTAATTGGTGTTCCATATAACGTAACAGTTCCTAAAACCCCACTCTATCATAATCTTAGGCCCTTCGTTTGTCTCCTGCATCCTAGAGTAATCACACTACGTGCAAACATTGCAACCTAGGTTCTCTGTTCACTAAAATTAACCATGATTTTGAAGGCTTTAAATTCAACAATTATTGTTCTTCAGACCAGACCAAAAACTTGCTGTTCTCCACCCCTATTAACAAAATCGTTATGTATTCATTACTAATCCTTAGCTTCCGTCTGCATCAGATCCCAAACCCCACCAACCTGGATACTATTTTGACCGACGAGGAAGCGGAAGGGGAATGGTAATCCGCAATTATCCCCCTCATTGGATCCCGATTGCGTCTTATTTTTTATCTACCTGGAATCAACAATTGGAAGTTGTAGTCCCAATGCTTCCGAACTGCAGTTTCCTCATTATTCGCATAACCTGTTTTGTTTTCTTAGGGTTAGGTTTAAAGAAATCAACAATTGTTCATGTAAAGTCAATAGTCAATTAGGAAACTATTTAGCTGCACGCAAGCACTAATAAGCATAAACACAATCACAATCAACGACCTGCACCTCCAAAAACGAACTTAAGCGTGATGGGATGCGATGTACACGTGTAACTTAAACGCGAAAACACACCAAGGTCAAGTCAACTAGTCAACACATTTGGTGATCACTGGGCGGTGGCGCGGTGAAGGAATGAGGGGGAAAGGAAGGGGTGGGTGGGTATTCTTTTGTTATTGAGCAGCGCAGGCCCGCATGGCGCAACTACGGAAACGACGCCCGTCACCTTCCGCCGGCTGATTCCGTGCCAAGACTCATCACATCTCACAACTCACTTATATTTGCAGGCAAACATAATAACTTAAACGGCGTGAATTCTTGAATGTAAAAAAATATTGTTAAAAGGGATAGAAAAGAGCGTAACTAAAGGGACGGGAGAACGGTACAAGACAAGTTAGCCATTTGACCCCAATTTATTAGCAATATTCTGAGCATTTAGTAGGGTTAACTAAGCGGTATGTAGAAATATAGTACGCGTTCTTCTCTGGTCGGCCTTAGAGTTTTTTCAACAAAAACCCACCCTTATTTAATTAGCATTATTCTATATTTCATCCTCGTTTTCGGGATAATTGTTCCTACTAAGTAGAATTATATTCTAACATTTTAAACAGTTTGGGATTTTGGGTGACGTAATTATCATCTAGCAACTTATAACATTAACATTTATGCCATACAAACTATTAATAGCGATGAAGATATTTAAATTAGAAGAAATTTTGATGCGGCCATAGTAATTATTTGTTGACAAACTGACAGGAAGAAGTAGAATCTTCTCATTATTTCAATCAATTAAAATTTCCTTTTATTTGTTGAATAACTATTGCCGCAATAGTAAAATGTTACTTATTTATTTTTAAATAAACATCTTCATCTCGAGGAAGAGATTGTATGCCATAAATGTTAATGTTTTCCGTTATTGAATGCATTACATCAGGCAGGGAACAATACCAAATAGTCGCTAAAGGGACAGCAAAATATAACCTCATAACGTAACGTTTTATTATAGTTTTAAGTTTTATAAGCCACCAACCGCGCTTAAAGCAGCTCGTTCAAAGTGGCCTTCAAATATTAAATACAATACAATAGAGCGATATGAAGAAAAACCTTGAAATATTACGATAAAAGAAGAGTATTAACGTAAAACACACATTGTTTTAATACCGAGAGGTATTTTGCTTAAGTTGATTAATATGACACATACAAATTAATTTCTGTAAATGTAAACATAACTTTTTTCATAGAGTTTTTTATAAACAATTCACAACAAATAATATATGAAAGTATTATTTATGATTAATTTTATGTATTCCAACTTTCAAACCACATCACCCGAAATGTTTCAATAAACTCTAATGTCAGTCTAATGTATAAATTGCTATGATCAGTTAGAAAATATGAAGTTGTAGGAAATGCGAGAACAAATATCGGTCTGAACATTGTTATTTGTTTAGCCGTTGTACGAAAGCAGATAATTACTTCCACAACGGCTTAGTTGTAAGCGTTATCGCTAAACAATTACCCTGATAATTTCAATGTTTGTATTGACTGCAATCTGTATATTACTGTAAACTTTAAATGCGTTCAATTATACTTAAAAAATGTTTAATTCCGTCTCTACCAGTTTGTAATCTCCATAGTACAAAATTAAATGAGGAATGATGACAATCAGTGGCCATGGCAATGTTTTACTGGTATATACAGACCATTATAATTGAAGTCACCATTTACAGATCATTCATTTGTCACTAAATTCTGCGATATTACAAACGTCGACTAGATTTATCACAAAGCAAGTAAATTAGTTCATGCGGACATCACTACGTGATACCGCAATATAAACAGGTAAATACGATATTCAATACCAGGTTCTCAAATGGTAGAGCAAAGAGAAACGTCGTATACTTAAGTTGCTTTTGAGATTTTACCATTATGAGCCACCAACTGCGCATTAAGCAGCAAGTTCAAGTGGCTTTCAAAATATAACAATACCGAATACCTCTTCCATCCATCCCCGCAACATCCTCGTAATTGTCCAAAAAAGAAAGAGCATTAATAGAACAACACTCATTATTTTAAAACCTGGAGGTCTTTTGCATCAGATGATAAATGTTGCACATGCTACTTATTTCTGTGTACGTTACAATTGTAAACTATTGCGCTTTACTTTATTGAATAATACATTTTAATTTATGACCATTGCATTAACATTTAAATAATTTTTTAATTACAAATTTAGTAATTGTAATCTAATGTCTAGGTAGAGGAGCCTAGTGTCAATTTACGGAACTAACAATGGCGAGTTCACCTGGTGGCTATAATTGGAACTAACTCAACCAGGGGTCTATTGGCAGTACTAATGCCATCCTTTGGACAAGATAGAACTTTTGGCAGATCCACTTTGTCTTTTGGTCGCATATACATGTACATGGCTGGTGAGAGACAGAATTAAATATTTCTTCCAAGGATTGCCTGTGTTTGAATGCCGCCAAAATGATTTGTCTTTCACAATGTAATGGTACAAAAATTGTAACGAATAATTAATATTATTCCATTATTAAATAATGAATATTAAACAGACGTTTAAAAACATAATTTTCAGAACTGTAATTATATTCTTATAAAAACAAATTATAACGTATATCTGTTGATTATGATATTTCAATTTATAATATTAATTATCAGCTCACACTGATCAAATGTCCATAGAATATTCAAATTTGGTTCTACTCGTAATTATACTTCGTCGTTTAACCGTTTACAAGTTGTCTGAGTGTGTAATCTTTTATTCACTTAGTACAAAAATCTTACAAACCTCTCAGTGCATTTAGTCCTAAAAGAACCTTTACGCTTAGGAACATCGTGAGGATATTCTTAATGAATCCTCAATTAGCTGTTAAATAATTTAGACTTACTTATCGCACATCTATTTCTATTATGGATTGAAACGATATTTTATTTTGAAAATTCCTTAAAGATGTAGGCTAATAAGGGAAACAGTACAAACTTTCAATTTCGTAACACTATTAAGGACTTGTCACAACTGATATAGCATTATGTGGCATCTCAAACATCTTACACTAACATGATTAATGTCCTTAAAATACTCATCTTTCATTTCTTGACTTGTGTGGAGACAATATTCTCCCATCTCGCTATCTGTGGAACATTAAGACTACCCGAATTTAGAAGGGCATTTCCATTTATACTTTGTAACACATTACGGAAAATCTAAACTGTTTTTCATAACAAATTTACTTATTTAAATATGATTAGATAAATAAATAATAAGTATTACCTTTTAATGCAACAATCTGGATCTAGCAATTTTAGTTTTCAGTGTATGGCGGAATGACATAAATTCAGCCAAAGAAGTGTGATTATATAGAAGGTATTAAACACGCCGTTACAATACATTTTTAAATACTTTTGTAAAATTGTAATTATATTGTTATAATCAAATAAATTAACAGCTAAACTCTCTCAAGCATTTTCTGTATAGTTTTTAAAACACTGAATATTTCCTTGTTATCAGTCTTAACGGCACACATTTTGCGGTTTTTTGCTTTCGAGATATTCCATAATATCATTCATCCATTCTTTTCTAAAAATTTGATTTGTGAGGTTTGATTTGGTTGTGAGGAGCGATAACGCTTATAACTAAGCCGTTGTGGCAGTTATTGTCTGCTTTAAGCACAAACGGCAAAACCATGTAACAGAGTCAGATCAAAACTTCTTCTTTTATAGATATTCCTCAAAATATAGCCTAATAAGGACAACAGTATAAAATTTTTACTTTCACAAAGCTTTTATGGACTTGACACAACCCATGACATTTAGTCATATCAAACATCTTGCTCTTACTTCGTTTAATGACGTTCTTAAACGTCATCTTTCATTTCTTAATTTGTGTGGAAGCAATGTAGAAAATATCTCTCTTTCTGTGGGAACAAAACAATAAAGTATATATTGATAAATACATATTCATAAAACAGTTTACATCTTTTAATCTTGCCCTCCAAGAGGTGGAGGAATTACTTAAAAAATGCAAAGAAGGGTGAGTATGTTACAGGCATTAAGGACCTCACTGCAATAATATTTTTAATACGTTTGTATTTTAAATGTATTGTTACACTAATGTAAATTAACAGTACATTTATCAGCTTTTTCTGTAGTATTTATAAAAAAATATATTCCTTGTTCTGTTCCGAGTTAGCGAAAAAGACAGGAGGCCTCGGAAGCGTGCCCCTCCCAAACTCGGAGCAAAATCATAAAAAAAAAAAATAATCACATGCCACTAGTGGGAAGAGAGACAAAGAGAGAACAAGATTTCGAGTAAATGATATATAATTAATGAGGTGGCAACATTTTCATGCAAAATACAATTACAGCAGCACCACGGTGCACCGCGTAACTTAATAACTAAATAACAACAATCAATAGAATTCCAATAAAGACAATAACATAAACGGGGTAAGTGGGTTTGGGAGCTTGTGATACTGAACAAAGGATCCCGTCATCACAGCTCCCAGTCCTCCAGATCCAGCAGGCAGGGTCCCGTCCACACCAGACACCCCCGACGCCACGCCCACATCAAAGTCCTGCAACAACTGACCTAGGGATCCGGCATTCACCCTTAACAGCCGCAGCAGAGTCAACCGCAGACAAGGTTTTTTCAGGAAGCCTTTGCTCCCTCGTCCCTCTCGAGTACAGTCAGCAGGCTGTCCACCAAGGTGATGCGTTCCTCCAACCCCTCCCTATCACCAGAAACTGGTAAGCTTGGATCTAAGTAGCGACAGCCTCATATGTAGATGGGTAAGCCGGGACAGATACCTAGCCCTCTCTCGGCCAGTAGGCGGCGACTCCAACCAGTCCTCCTGACTATTTTCAAAAGTCTCCAACTTAGCCTCCAAAATAGGCCTCTGCTTCTGGAACGTCAAAATCTCTAGGCCAGGTCGTGTCCCAGTTCCATATTATCACGCAGTTGCTTTCCGCATGGACTCGCAGTCGGAACCCGGAGTAAGCCCACGAGCCAACAACTCAAAATGGAGATCCTCCTTCAACAAGTATTCAGGCACCAGAGAGACAGGCATGATAACAAAGAGTAACAAAAAACTAACAAACAACACACTGACTCGAAGTCAACGACTAACAAAGCAATAACTAAGGCGACAAGTGAATAACTTAGTGAGACAACACTCTCAGCAGGGTCCCCAGAATTCCTGCCGTCCACGAAACACGTCAGCGAATCCAAAATACCACAGCAAAACACTACGCCGTACCAGAACAAAACCAGAAAAAAAAAACAATGAAGACAAGATATAACAAAAACACACAAGTAACAAATAATCAGAAAATAATAAACAAGTTCACACACTTCCTGTCGATCGGCGAAAAAAAAGCTCAGCGAGACGGCACAGGCGCAGGAAGCCACAAACTAACTTCAACTCATCCCTCTCACCACCAGTGGCAAAACAAAACCCCGGGCCCGCAGAGGGTAAAAAAAACACGAAACCACGCTCTGCTTACCATTTTGTTCCGAGTTAGCGAAAAAGACAGGAGGCCTCGGAAGCGTGCCCCTCCCCAAACTCGGAGCAAATCATAAAAAAAAAATAAATCACATGCCACTAGTGGGAAGAGAGACAAAGAGAGACAAGATTTCGAAGTAAATGATATATAATTAATGAGGTGGCAACATTTTCATGCAAAATACAATTACTGCAGCACCACGGTGCAACCGCGTAACTTAATAACTAAATAACAACAATCAATAGAATTTCCAATAAAGACAATAACATAATAAATAGAAACAATAACTTAATAAATAAAAAATTTAATATACTAAATAACATAATATCAGGTACGGCAGTAGTAAATCTAAAAATTTTAACAGGTAATTTTTTATGAACTGAGGGGAGGAAAAAGGTTGTAGAATTTCTAGGCCCACTATTTTTGAAAAGTAATTTTGTTTCAAGTTTGTAGCCGAAATTTAAAAAAAATATATTTAAAGCCAATTTTCGAAGGAGGCGGGGGCTTAGTTGCCTCCACGAATCCGAATTAAAGATGAAATCCTCCCCTTCAGGTCATGTAACTAACTAAATAAATACTGGCTAGGTACTGGCCCTCCTCCAGATCTAACATCTGGCAGCGCTCCCTGCACCCCAGTCCTCGCAAGTTCAGTATAAGAAGTTAAAAAAACACATTTTTAATCCAACCTTGTTCCAGAAGAAATGAATGGGAGCACTACACTCCGGTTGGATGCCGGTCCAATAGCGCTGGCAGGGCGCGGGCATTCCATTTTTTAGTTGTTCCGGGCAGACTCGCCGCACCAGTCCGCTGACGGCACTCACGGGGAGCCTGCCGAAAGTCGGAGAATTAGCCAGCCATGTGGAACGGGAAGAGCAAGCGAACAGACAGCCAAACGCAGTAGCTTCTCCGAACGTGTCTCCGAACAGTCTGACCGCTCCGAACAGCAGCCGGTGCCGGTGCCGGTGAACAGCTGGTCGGTAAAACTAGTCAAGGTCAACCAGCTGACCTCAACCAATCAGTCCAACCAGGCAAGAAAATCAATACTTGACGGAGTGACTCCCCCACCGACTGACAAGAGTGGCCGAGGTGGGAAAATAATAGACAAAAAATAAATTGCCCAAACTGAGCCCCGGCTCAACCTCCCCCACTAAAAAGGAGTGCAACCCCAAACAAAACCTCTCCCCCACTGAAAGAAGAACCAACAAGCTCTGGCACAGGATACGGGAAGTCGAGAACCCTAACAGGAAACGAAGTCCTGAGCAGGAGGCAGACCAAAACACGGTCCTCCTGAAAAATTTTGAGAGGCGCCTCTCTTGGAGAAAGAAGAAAACAGAAAGAGAGTAAAACGACACCACAGAGAAAACCAGGGGTGATCAGTCCCCGGACACCCCCGCAGCCGCACCAGTATCCAGAAGCATGACCAGAGGTATCACCACGGAAGGCCTTCAGATGAGAAACGTGGGCCTTCCGCCACAATCTCCCCGATACGGGATCAACCAACTCAGCAGTTATACTGGGGAGAGAAAACGAAGAATCCGGTGAGGACCTGTCCACCGATAGCAAAGTTTGGCTGCCCGTTTATCAACAGGCCGAACTGACCGGATGGGCCTTACAAAAGGACAAGATCCCCCACACTGGAAGGGGTTAGCAATAAGTCCCTTATTGAATTTTCTCTCCTCACCCTTTCCCTAGACTGTAGGAGCTTAACCCTGACTGCTTCCCAAGTGTCACTTACATTGGGAGTACCAGGTACTGGTAGAAGACTATCCAGACTCCAGAGATTAGACAAGGGATCAGAAGGAGGACGACTAAACATGACCTGAAAAGGCGTGGAATCATGACTTTCGTGAAGAGCAGAATTGAAAGGCTAACTGAAGCCAGCTCAGGTTTTCATCCCAGGTAGTTTGTTTCTCAGCGTGATAAGCGATGAGGGCGGCTCTGAGATTGCGGTTGAACCGCTCAGCATGAGAAGGCTGGGGGTGGTAGTAAGGAGATGTAGTAACATGTTTGATTCCATGCCCAAAACAGAAGCGATGAAACTCCCTCGACACGAATTGTGTGCCGTTATCCGAGACGAAGGTGGCGGGCACTCCAAAATTCTGTAGAAGGCGGGACTTGAGTGCCTTGACGGTGAGCGACGCCGTGGCACTCCTAAGAGGAATCAACCAGCAAAACTTAGAGAAAGCATCCACAGCAACAAGCAGGGAGGTGTTCCCTGACTTGCTACGGGGAAAGGGTCCCACATAGTCAATGAACACTTTCTCAAGAGGCCGGCTCCGCCACCTCGGAGGAAAAGAAGTCCTAATTTAGGTATTTTGTGCTGGTTTACTGACCGAGCAAAGATGACAAGCTCGTACTCTACCAGCAATGTCTCTGTCCCATACTCTTCCAGATGAACTTATCTCTGATTTTAGCGATGGTCTTGTGAATACCTAAATGACCGCCCACGGGAGAAACATGAAAGTAGGAAAAGACCATCGGTATGAGGGCACTCGGCAGAACAATCTTGGGACCACCTCCGCGTCGGGCACGACAGCAGAGGACAACCCTTGGACAAGAAGTAAGGAGAGTGGGCTTTCTCCCTCCCGGAGCTCACCAATGATGTTTGACAACTCGGGGTCTTGAAGTATGGTGAGAGCCAAAACTCTCAAAGGCAGCAGGGAAATCCAACATCACAGTCCCCACACAACGGTGCCTTGAGAATCAACAGGATCGCTGGGTAGATGATACATTCTAGAAAGAGCATCGGCGACGACGTTTTGGGTGCCGCGAATGTGCTGCAACCCTGAATTTAAAGGCCGCAATTTTGACAACCCAGCGACCAATCTTCCCGAGTTTGTCGGAGGATGGGCCAATAGCCAGGGAAAGAGCCTGATTGTCAGTTTCCAGCAGAAATTCGGAATGCTCTAGGGAACCTCCGAAACTTATCCATGCCGAAAACGACCGCCAGACACTCCAGCTCATAAATAGAAGATTTCTTTTCCTGAAGGGTCAAAGTCCTAGATGCAAAAGCGATAGGTTGCCGAGCGCCGTTCGAATTCTTGAGAAAGCACAGCTCCTACAGCACAGGATGAGGAGTCAGTCTGCAAGGATGAAGGGCCTACTAAAGTCCGGTATTCGCAGCACAGGAGGTTGGATAATGGCCTCCCTAAGCAGTTGAAAAGCACGTTCTTGATCTTCACCCCAAACGAACTTTGCGTCTTTCCTTCTTAAGGCGTTCAGAGGGGCGGCCACCTCGGCAAAGTCAGGAATAAACCTACGGTAGAAAATTAACCATGCCTATGAATCTGGCAAACACCCTTGGCATCCTTCGGAGGAGGGAAAATCCCGAATGCCTTGGGTCCTGGCAGGGTCTATAGATACACCCCTAGACGACACGAGGGTTGACCGAGAAAGAGAAACGATATTTCAGACTTGGCGTAAGACACCTTCTCCGGATTGACTGTAAGGCCAGCCCTACCCAACCTAACCAAGACCTCCTCAAGAATGTTTAACGTGTTCCGTGAAAGACTCACTGTAGACCAGAAGGTCATCAAGATAATTAAAGACATATCTGAACTTCACATCGTGGAAGATGGAGTCAAGCAACCTAGTTAAACGTTTGGGCCCCCACAGCTAGCCCCATAGGCACAGATCGGTACTGATACAAATTCCACGGAAACACAGAAGGCCGTGAGGAGGACGTGATTTCTTCTTCAACGGAATCTGATGATATGCTTGGTTCAAATCAAATATAGTGAAAAATTTGGCCTTACCGAACCAATCAAAAGCAGAATGGAGATCGGGGAGAGGCACTGAGTCTATTTCAATTTTGGCATTAAGTTTTCTTAGGTCAACCACCATACGATGTTTTCCATTAGGCTTTGGAACCAAGAACGCTGGACTGGCATACGATGAGTTTGAGGGCTCAATAACTCCTTGATCCAAGAGATCCTTGATGATTACCACGCATAACCTCCATCTTTGGAGGAGCCCAACTTGTATGGGTGGGAGCGTACTGGCTGAGTGTCAGTCAGGACGAATTTCATATTCAATGAGATGGGTTAGAACCGAGCTTGGGTGTGAGGGACCTCCGGAAATCTTGAGCAAAGCTCACGGAGAACCCCAGCTTGCTCCTCATCCAAGTGACCGAACGGGTCCCCAGGGGCAGAACCTTCCTCACACTCCACCTCCACAACCTGCGGCGTCGATTTGCATTTATCAGAAAAGGGGGACTGACACTCGCCGATTGAATTTGAAAATAAGACTGGCCCGCCTGAAGATCCAGCACCAAACCAGTCTTTTGAATAAAATCCGCCCCCAAAATACAATCCATACTCAGGTCCTGGGCCACAAGGAAGCTCCACACCCATGAAAAATATTCAACCTTAAACTTGATTGAAGCCTTCTTCGAAATTGGAAGAGGGGAATTAGAAGCAGTCCAGCAAGTTAAAGAAGGACTCCTCGGTGTGCTTCACCAAACCTAACCTTGAAATGGCTTCAAAAAGACGGGAAGAGATGAGGCTACAGGGCTGACCCGGAATCAACTAGGGCCTTATGCACTGAGTCTCCCACTAAGATATTGATATAAGGGCCACACCGAAGATGCTGTCCTAAGCCGTAGGTTTCCCTTTTCTGCTAGGCTCATAGTGTCCAAAACTATTAATCAAATTTTTCGCACAGGTACTATTTTTTTGAAATTTTTTCTTAGACCTCGGGGGAACTTCAGAGAAAACCCCCCTTTGATCTAGTTTTTTGGACCAGTGCGATATCTCCTAGGACACTCCCGACGAGTATGACCTCGTTCACCACAGGCATAGCAGATGGGTGGATGAAGCCCACCCAGAGTGATGTGGCCCATCCACGGGATTCTGTACGGCCGTGACAGCCCTGGAGGGCTGGATGGAACGATGATTGTTCCTCTCCGCCCTCTGCCGGTCAGCAAACTGCACGCTTGCGCGAAGCAATGCACAGACGGTCCAGTTCAGAAAAGGTGGAAGGGCGACCAGCAAAAACTAGACGGGACCTCTCTTCAGGATTGAGACCCTCAAGAATGGTGGTGACCACAGTACTTTCGGGGATATTGAGACCTTAACACCCTATCAGTGTCACCCTCACCTCGGCCACAAAACTTAGCCAAACTCTCTCCGTTGCCCTGAGGCCTAATAAGGAATTTCTCCACACGGAGACGTTCCTCAACTGACCAGGAACAAAGAAAAGAAATCCAATGCCTCCCTATGAAAATCATCCAGGGTACCACCCCTCTGGAGAACTCGAACCAGACAGTCACCCAAAGGTGGCCTACAAAACGGAGAGATGACATGGCAGGAAAGCTCGCTCCCTGAAGACCAGGCAAGTCATTGCAGTCGCAGGATCTCAGAAAGAAACCGCAGCAAGGCTTCAGTATCTAGACCATCCACCGTAGGTAGTCGCTGCAGCAACGGGGTAAGTGGGTTTGGGAGCTTGTGATACTGAACAAAGGATCCCGTCATCACAGCTCCCAGTCCCTCCAGATCCAGCAGGCAGGGTCCCGTCCACACCAGACACCCCCGACGCCACGCCCACATCAAAGTCTGCAACAACTGACCTAGGGATCCGGCATTCACCCTTAACAGCCGCAGCAGAGTCAACCGCAGACAAGGTTTTTTTCAGGAGCCTTTGCTCCCTCGTCCCTCTCGAGTACAGTCAGCAGGCTGTCCACCAAGGTGATGCGTTCCTCCAACCCCTCCTATCACCAGAACTGGTAAGCTTGGATCTAAGTAAGCGACAGCCTCATATGTAGATGGGTAAGCCGGGACAGATACCTAGCCCTCTCTCGGCCAGTAGGCGGCGACTCCAACCAGTCCTCCTGACTATTTTCAAAAGTCTCCAACTTAGCCTCCAAAATAGGCCTCTGCTTCTGGAACGTCAAATCTCTAGGCCAGGTCGTGTCCCAGTTCCATATTATCACGCAGTTGCTTCCGCATGGACTCGCAGTCGGAACCCCGGAGTAAGCCCACGAGCCAACAACTCAAAATGGAGATCCTCCTTCAACAAGTATTCAGGCACCAGAGAGACAGGCATGATAACAAAGAGTAACAAAAAACTAACAAACAACACACTGACTCGAAGTCAACGACTAACAAAGCAATAACTAAGGCGACAAGTGAATAACTTAGTGAGACAACACTCTCAGCAGGGTCCCCAGAATTCCTGCCGTCCACGAAACACGTCAGCGAATCCAAAATAACCACAGCAAAACACTACGCCGTACCAGAACAAAACCCAGAAAAAAAAACAATGAAGACAAGATATAACAAAAACACACAATGTAACAAATAATCAGAAAATAATAAACAAGTTCACACACACACTTCCTGTCGATCGGCGAAAAAAAAAGCTCAGCGAGACGGCACAGGCGCAGGAAGCCACAAAACTAACTTCAACTCATCCCTCCTCACCACCAGTGGCAAAAACAAAACCCCGGGCCCGCAGAGGGTAAAAAAAACACGAAACCACGCTCTGCTAACCATTTTGTTCCGAGTTAGCGAAAAAGACAGGAGGCCTCGGAAGCGTGCCCCTCCCAAACTCGGAGCAAATCATAAAAAAAAAATAATCACATGCCACTAGTGGGAAGAGAGACAAAGAGAGACAAGATTTCGAGTAAATGATATATAATTAATGAGGTGGCAACATTTTTCATGCAAAATACAATTACTGCAGCACCACGGTGCACCGCGTAAACTTAATAACTAAATAACAACAATCAATAGAATTCCAATAAAGACAATAACATAATAAATAGAAACAATAACTTAATAAATAAAAAATATAATATACTAAATAACATAATATCAGGTACGGCAGTAGTAAATCTAAAAATTTTAACAGGTAATTATTTTATGAACTGAGGGGAGGAAAAAGGTTGTAGAATTTCTAGGCCCACTATTTTTGAAAAGTAATTTTGTTTCAAGTTTGTAGCCGAAATTTAAAAAAAATATATTTAAAGCCAATTTTCGAAGGAGGCGGGGGCTTAGTTGCCTCCACGAATCCGAATTAAAGATGAAATCCTCCCCTTCAGGTCATGTAACTAACTAAATAAATACTGGCTAGGTACTGGCCCTCCTCCAGATCTAACATCTGGCAGCGCTCCCGTGCACCCCAGTCCTCGCAAAGTTCAGTATAAGAAGTTAAAAAACACATTTTTAATCCAACCTTGTTCCAGAAGAAATGAATGGGAGCACTACACTCCGGTTGGATGCCGGTCCAATAGCGCTGGCAGGGCGCGGGCATTCCATTTTTTAGTGTTCCGGGCAGACTCGCCGCACCAGTCCCGCTGACGGCACTCACGGGGAGCCTGCCGAAAGTCGGAGAATTAGCCAGCCATGTGGAACGGGAAAGAGCAGCGAACAGACAGCAAACGCAGTAGCTTCTCCGAACGTGTCTCCGAACAGTCTGACCGCTCCGAACAGCAGCCGGTGCCGGTGCCGGTGAACAGCTGGTCGGTAAACTAGTCAAGGTCAACCAGCTGACCTCAACCAATCAGTCCAACCAGGCAGAAAATCAATACTTGACGGAGTGACTCCCCCAACCGACTGACAAGAGTGGCCGAGGTGGGAAAATAATAGACAAAAAATAAATTGCCCAAACTGAGCCCCGGCTCAGTTTCTTAGTGATATAAAAGAAACATAATTTTAAGTGTTCCGCTCCGGATATTACATATATATATATATATATATATATATATATATATATATATTGCAACATTCCTCCATAGTTTTTAATAATTTATTGTGTTTTAACACAAAATATTTTTACCGTAACATTTTTGGAGTCGCGTTTTTTTGGTTAAAAATTTTGAAGATAAATATGGTCAATTGTTATAATTAAATTTTATGTGCATTATTTTTAGGAGGAATCTTATGAAGACAACTATTTGGCGTGGGATATTTTTGTAGTTGGAAATTTTCTTAGGAGTATTTTTAAGTTTTAAATGTTTGAAGACATAATTTTCTGGAAAAGGAATAATTTTGTGTAGTATTTGTCGAGTTAATTTTGACCTTGTAAGTGTTTGGAGTTAGATTATTTAATGCAGTATTTCTTAATAGGAAATTTTGAACACTATGTGGCTTGGAAAAATTTGTGGAGTTGGTATTTTTGTGCATTATACTTTAGTTGGATGGTTTTGAAGACAAAATACTTTAAAAGATTAGACGAAATAGTTCAGCCTCGGTCACCTCACGAGGGACATGTACAAGACAATGATAAACCAAAACAAATCCTCGCCATCTTGGACATCTGCGATTAAACTGATTCTACCCTAACACATCTTGGACATCTATGATTAACTATTCTACCCTAAACACATCTTGGACATCTGTGATTAACTATTCTACCCTAAACACATCTTGGACATCTGTGATTAACTAATTCTACCCTAAACACATCTTGGACATCTGTGATTAACTATTTCTACCCTAACACATCTTGGACATCTGTGATTAACTATTCTACCCTAACACATCTTGGACATCTGTGATTAACTATTCTACCCTAACACATCTTGGACATCTGTGATTAACTATTCTACCCTAACACATCTTGGACATCTGTGATTAACTATTCTACCCTAACACATCTTGGACATCTGTGATTAACTATTCTACCCTAACACATCTTTGGACATCTGCGATTAACTATTCTACCCTAACACATCTTGGACATCTGTGATTAACTCTTCTACCCTAACACATCTTGGACATCTGCGATTAACTATTCTACCCTAACACATCTTGGACATCTGCGATTAACTATTCTACCCTTAACACATCTTGGACATCTGCGATTAACTATGCTACCCTAACACATCTTGGGACATCTGCGATTAAAACTATTCTACCCTAACACATCTTGGACATCTGTGATTAACTATTCTACCCTAACACATCTTGGGCATCTGTGATCAACTTATTCTACCCTAACATAACTTGTTGCGGGTTCTCGTTACTTTTGCCAGTATCTGTAGCTGAAGTTGTGAGATCATTTTCGTCACTGAAGAGGATAAAATCTCTCTTAAAAATTCCATGGAAAATAATCGACTTACGGGATCAGCTCTACTTTTAGTGCATTGCACAGTTTACATAACAGCAGAAGAAGTATTTGACGATATGGTAAGATCAGTGATGAGAACAATTTTGTTTCAAGATGAACTCAGAAGCTTAATTGTTTAACATCAAATGTATGAACCAAATTGCCATTCTGAATTGAACAAAGTGTTGTATTTATAATGTTTTGTTTATTCAGTATTAACCTTGAATTAATAAAGGGTTTCATGCAATAAATTGTTACCTTAAAGTAATGTTTAACCATTATATATTTATCAACTTCCTGTGGGAGTACGCCCTGAGCTTCACTTTTATTGTGTTTATAACATCCTCCTCACATTATGGGCCATAGCCCGAAATTATATCTTGGCTACGCCACTGTTTTGTTTTTATTACCAATCAGATTTGTTACCATTTTAAACGTCTCATCATGACAGTTCAACAGTTGGAAGCGTCCTTTATTTTATGAGCTATTTTAGCTTTCAAATCACACCACATGGATGAAATGTTTCAATAAACTCCAATGTAACTGGCTCTGATAAGTTAAAAACAGGAATTTGTAAAAAAGATAACGCAACAAAGTTTGGAACTGACACTGTTACGTACTTGGTTAGCTGTTGTAACAAAAACAGATGATAACTTCCACAACGGCTTAGATACAAGCGCTATCGCTAACAGACCATAATATTTGTGTTGAATGAAATCTGTATAGTATTCTACACTTCAGATTGGTTCAATATTATTTCCAAAATGTAACCCTGTCTGAACCACTCTGTAAGTTCCACGCTTCAACATTGAATGATGGGATTATGGGTAGTCACTGGTCACCGATATTTTACAGATCACTGTCACTGAAGTTCACCGATAGTACCACACGTTATCTCGAGCCATCACAGAACAAGTACATTGGTACAAGCGGACACCACCACTAGTGACGCTGCATTATAGCAAGTAAGAGCAACAACAAATACCCGGGGTCCACTGCAAGGCACAGCATAATAGAAACTCAAATCGGAACGTTTTTTTTTAGGTTAGATCATTATAAGCCACCAAACCGCGCTTGTAGCAGCTCGTTCAAGTGGCCTTCAAATAATTTCAATAAAACAAAGAAGACCTAGATGAATAGAAGCAAGAAAAGAAGAGTACTAATATGAAATTGCGTATTGTTTTAAAACCGCGAGGTCTTTTGTTTACGATGATAAATATTTCACATACAGATTTAACTAACAAGAGCGAGTCACCCACCTGGTGGCTATAATTGGATCTAAAATAACATATCTAGCTACAGACAGAAACTAATGCTAACTGTTAGATAAATATATGTATTAATATTGAATTTTAATTATAAATATTTACTAGGTTTGCTAACCTCTCTCATTCAACAGTCACGTTCCCCCAAGGTGACGTCTGACCTTCTCTCACTAAGTACTGTAGATCGATGTTGTCTCGGGTTGTGGGTCTTCCATAGAAGAAGAAGAAGAACTTCTATAATGGATTAATTATTTGCTAATATTTTTGAACTGTGATATTAACAAAAACCACACTTTTATAACAACTAACTGCAGTTTACACACATGCATAGCATAAGTTGCATAAGTGTATTACTCGTACCATTGTAAACATAGTATTTATTTATAATAAAATGATTTACAAGTCCACGTTTACGATGTCATTTGGTTTTAATATTAATCAAATCACAAGGATCTCCATCCCAACGTCCCACAATGAACGTTCGACAGAGTGAATCGCCTTTTATTCCATGAGGTGTTTTAACCGAGATTTTAAATGTTCTGGTACATTGAGATGTTTAATACCCTCAAATACTATTATTCTCCGTTATAACGCCTCACAAATCTAACTTTTAGAAAAGAATGGATGAATGTTATACTATGGAATATCTTGGAAAGCAGAAAACATTAAAATATGTTTCGTAAGATTGATAACAAACCAATATTCTGTGTTTTACAATATTATAGAGAAAAGGCTTGAGATTAACTTTAGTTTTTAATTTAGCCAAGAGGTATTTTAACCGAGTTTTAAAATATTTTAGGTTATTGAGATGTTTTGTACCTTCGAGTAGCATTTTTAAATGTTATAAACACCTCCCAAAACAATTTTTGTAAAAGAATGAATGAATGATATTAAATGGACTATCCTGGGAAGCAAAAAGCATCTAAATGTATGTCGTAAGACTGATAGCAAGGCAATATTCAGTGTTTTAAAACTATACAGAAAATGCGTGAGATAATTTAGTTGTTAGTTATTTGATTATAACTATAATCATTAAAATTTTACAAAAGTATTTAAAAATGTGGTGTAGCTGCGAGTTTAATAACTTCCATGTAATTATACTTCTTTGACTGAATTTATGCCATTTTTCCGCCATATAGTTAAAAAGAATAATATTGCCTCTAGATCCAGATTTGTTGTATGAATAAGTAATACTCATTATTTATTTAAGATTTATCTAATCATGTTTTAAATTATTAAATTTTGTTATGAAACCCAGTTTAGATTTTCCGTAGTGTGTCAAAAGTATAAATGAAAATGTCCTTCTAAAATTCAAGTGGTCTTATTGTTCCACAGATAGGGAGATGGGAGAGAATATTGTTTCCCACATAAGACAAGAAATGAAAGATATTTTAAGGACATTATTCGCGTTTTGTATAAGATTTTTAAGATACCACAAAATGGGTATATCGGTATGTGTCAAGTCCTTCAAAGTTTTACGATAGAGAAAAATTTGTAATGTTTCCCTTATTAGCCATCATCTTTAAGGAATCTTTAACATAAAATATCACCATATCCATATAAGAAGTAGCTGTATGATAAATAAGACTTGATAATGTAACAGCTAATTGAGGATTCGTTAAAAATTTCCTCAGTATGTTTCTAAGCGCAAAGGTTCGTATAAGACAAAATGCACGGAGACGTTTGACTGATTATTAATATTATTAATCGAAATACTATAATTAATAGATATATGATATAATTTATTTCTATAAGGAATATGTTTACATTACCGTATAAATGTATTTTAAAAAGTCTGTTTGATATACATTATTTTAATAATTGGAATACATATATTAATTATTTGTTACAATTTTTGTACCATTACATTACAATTGTGATAGACAAATCTTTTTGGCGGCATTCAAACACAGGTAATTCCTGGAAGAAATATTTTTTTTCTGTCTTTCACCAGTCATGTACATGTATATATGACCAAAAGATAAAGTGGATCTGCCAAAAGTTTCTATCTTGTCCAAAGGTTGGGAATTAGTACTGCCAATAGACCCCCAGCTTGAGTTAGTTCCAATTATAGCCACCAGGTGACTCGCTATTGTTAGTACCGTGATATGACACTAGGCTCCTCTTCCTAGACAATTAGATGGACTAATTACTAAATTTGTATTAAAAAATTATTTAAATGTTAATGCAATGCTCATAAATATAAATGTATTATTCAATAAAGTAAAGCGCAATGGTTTACAGTTGTAAGGTACACAGAAAAAAGTGCATGCGCAATATTTATCATCTGATGCAAAAGGCATCCCGGTTTTAAAATAACGTGTGTTGTTCTATTAATGCTCTTCTTTTGTGGAGAATTTCATGATAGAAAACTAACTTTGTAGATAAAAGAATTGGTATATTTTGAAAGCCACTTGAACCTGCTGCTTAATGCGCGGTTGGTGGCTGATATAATCTCTAAAGCAACTTCACTATATGACGTTTGTCTTTGCACTGCCATTTGAGAACGTGATATTGAATATCGTTCTTACCTGTTATATTGAAGTATCACGTAGTGATGTCCACATGTACCAATTTACTTGCTTTGTGATAATTCGAGACGACGTGGTACTATCAGTGAATTTATTGACAATGATTTTGTAAATGTTGGCAGCTTCAATGATAATGGTCTGTATATACAAGTTAAAAATGTTCGAGGCCACTGATTGTGGACAACTATATAATTACATTTTGTACTATGGAGATTACAAACTGGTTGAGACGGAATTACGGAATTAAACATTATTAAAGTATAATACTGATTGTGGACAATCATATCATTTAATTTTATACTATGGAGATTACAAGCTAGTTGAGACGGAATTTAAACATGTTTTTAGTACAAATGAACGCTTTAAAGTTTACAGTAATATACAGATTGCAGGCAATACCAGACATTGAATTATCAGGGTAATCTCTTAGCGATAACGGTTAAAACTAAGCCGTTGTGGAAGTTATTATCTGCTTTCGTACAAGATCCAAATACATAACAAGGTCAGACCGATATTTGTTATCGCATTTCCTATAACTTCGTATTTTTCTAACTGATCATAGCAATTTATACATTAGACTAGACATTAGAGTTTATTGAAAACATTTCGTGTGATATATGTACTATAATTTCTAGCAACTCAACTATGTATATAATGCAAAATGTGTTCAATTTTAAGTAAAAGGAAAATTGTAGTTAATTTTTAAATTAAAAATTATTTCTTTTTACGTAATGTCTTAGAATCCTAGTGTCAAATCTCGGAACTAACAAGAGCGAGTCACCTGGTGGCTATGATATGAACTATTATAACTACTCTAACTATAGGCAGTACTAATGCTACCTGTAAGATATATATCTGTATAATATTGAGTTCAATTACAACTATGGACTAAGTTTAATCACTTTCCTAAAGGATTAAAGAATTAACGTGCTATCATGCCAATGTTTTGGGACAATGGTAATAACATCAACATTTCGCTATAACATTGACTGCAATCACACTATTTTATAGCTTACGTTAACATACTGCCATTGTAAATAATATACTGCCAATGTTCTTGATTATGGCAAACAAATTTTGTTCTTTATTAATTAATCAATTATAGGAATTTATATCTCAATCAGCTACCATGACTGTATAACAGAGTAAAACATTTTTTATGGTATAACGTATTTTAGTCGAGATTTTAAATGTTTTGTGTCACTGATATGTTTAATATCCTCAAGCAGCGTTAGGTCAGTTATAACGCCTTCCTCAACACAATGTGTATAAAATATGGAGGAATTATGCAATATATTTATGTAATATCCGAAGCAGAACACTTCAAAATATGTTTCTTTTATATCACTAACAACATGGAATATCATTTTTTTTTATAAATTATACAGAAAGAGCTTAAGATAGATGTTACTGTTAAATTATATTAGTGTAAGAATATATTTAAAATTATACAAAACTTATTTCCAAAATTATAGCAGTGAGGTCCTTAATGCCTTCAACATACTCACTCTTCTTTGCATTTTTTTATGTAATTCCTCCACCTCTTGGAGGGCAAGATTAAAAGATGTATACTGTTTTATTAATAAGTATTTATCAATATTTACTTATTGTGTCTTTCAGAAAGAGAGATATTTTGTATATTGCTTCCACTCAAATTAAGAAAATGAAAGATACGTTTAAGAACGTCATTAAACGAAGTAAGTGCAAGATGTTTGATATGACTAAATGTTATCGGTCGTGTCAAGTCCATAACAGTTTTGTGAAAGTAAAGGTTTATACTGTTGTCCTTATTAGGCTATATTTTTGAGGAATCGTCTATTAAAGAAGAAGTTTTGATCTGACCCTGTTACCATGGTTTGCCGTTTGTGCGAAAGCAGATAATAACTGCCATAAAGGCTTTAGTTATAAGCGTTATCGCTAACAGATTACCCTGACCATTGAAATCTGTGTATTACTGTGTAATGGATTCAGTTATATTTCCAAAAATGTTTAACTCCGACTTATATACGGACGTAACCCTCCATACTGCTACATTGAGTGATGGGAATGTGAGCTGCTACTAGTAATTCAATCTGTCACCGATATTTACAGGTTTTTGTCACTGAAGGCATCAATTATTATTACTTTACGAGCCACCATAAAACAATAAGTAAAATTGGTTAAATGCGCACATCACTACGTAATACCAAATACCGAGCCCAACTCAAGGCAGAACAGATCAGAAACATCCCAACTCAGTGTGCTGTTGTATTAGAGAAAAGAGATTAAGATAATTTAAAGCCACCAACCGCGCTTGAAGCAGCTCGTCAAAGTGGCGTTTAAAAGAGGTATATCCTGATACGAAATCATCTACTCCCTTTCTAATTCATTTCTATTGCTATAGTAGGTTTTACCTTGTTGCCCTCCGAACAATATATATATATATATATATATATATATATTAATAATATATATATATATATATATAAACACAAGGAAGACTAAGAAGCCTACTTTGGTAAAAACAATGGTCCACTTCCGGTCGTGTTAATTCAGTATATTACTGTAAAAAGTATATTTTTGTTTATGGACAGAGAAACCTTACTAAGTTCATGTAAAACATTTCAAAAATATGGTTTTACAATTTACTTAGTTACGGTGTCTGGCACAGCTGGTTAGCCTGGGAAAAGAATGGTTCGTTTGAGGACGATGTGTTAGTGTAACAGTTCATCTGAATTTCCTCTATTGAAGAGAAAATGCGCAAAATCAACAAGTGTCAAGGAACTCAAATAAGTTTCGAAGATACCTTCTACGTAGACTAAATATTCACAGCTTGTGGTTTGCTGGTTATCTAGTAAAGGTCGTATAGTATTTTTTATGCTTTTTATTTGTTGTATTTAAAGTACGTCCAACTTGTGTTATTCTGGAGTAAAGAGACAGATATTACTCAATGTCTCCAAGTATAGATTAAAGCACTGTCTAAAGTTAATTTTATTTGATCTTTTTATTTCAAATCTAAAACCTTGTTTGTGTTTTCGGGATTTCCTCAAAAAACATTATTTAACAATGGAATTTAGATCTGATTTTTATCGAGGAGTATTCATGAGGTGTCTAAAGGTGGCGTAGCAAACACTATTTAGTCATCTATTTCACATTTATAAGATTGTTACCTAATTACATGGAATGGCACTTGGTTCTGCATTGTAGCTGGGATGTCATGGTTAGTTTTTGGTGATGGCCACCAGGTGGCACCACTCTTGTTAGTTCCATTGAAATCCACGCTTCCATAGACTAGATATTGGTGTAAACGCCATATATATAAACATGTTAATTAGAAATTAAAACATAGATACCTTAAAACTTGTAATATATTGACTCAAAATGTAATAAATTGTGGTAACAAAAATAACTTAAGTTTTGCAATTAACTTCAACGTACAATTATTTGCAATTTATAAATTTTAAATTAAGAACAGTACATTATTTATTCGTTTTATATCTAAAGATAATTAAGTAGACATCGTGGTTTTAAATCGATATATTCTTTATTCTCTTATTTCGTTACGATCATAGTGATGGCAGGAATTAAAAACTACTGGACTCAGGTCAGTTTGTTGAATTAGGTTGTTTTTTGAATAACCTTTACACGAGCTGCTTTAAAAATCGCTGTTGGTGCGCACTAATAATGATGTTAGCTTGACCAGTTTTTTTCCAAAGAAGATTCAGAAGCCTAGTAATATATTCGAATCTGATCATATTAATATAACAACTTTAGTAGTTTACTAAGGTAACTTGTTTGGGAATTATTCCTTTACTTTTTATTAAGACAGGGATTGGGCAATTAATGTAAAGCGTATCAGTTGGCAAATTCGTGGTGTGCAAGTACTATGGCAGAAAAAGCCCTTCGCGACTGTATTGAAATTAAACCAATTTATTGTTAACAACGAGTCAGGTTTGTGAATCCCTAGAACATTAAACTGTGTTGAACAGTTTGGCCTGCAATTCTTTTCTACAGTTTATGTTTATTTTCTATATAATTCATACTGTGTATTGTATGGTTACATACGTCACTTCCCCTCTGGTGTTGTGTATTCTGCAGGCCAAAACAAAAAACTTAATAAACCTAAATGGGCGTCATTACTTGAATGATTAAACAAATATTGTAATAGATTAGAAGAGCGTTAAACAAAGGGGACGAGACCTGTACAAAGTTGCCATTTGACCTCAATTATAGCAATATTGTCCTTAGCATTTAGTAGGATCCTATAGCGAGTTTAGAGTTATAGTGCGTCTTTCTGGACGGCCTTGGATTGTGAAAACTTATTGAGCTTCATTCTTATTCACCTCGTTTTCTGGGAAACTAGTTTCCTAACTATGTTAATAATTATTCTAATTTAAGACATGTTGGAGTTTTGGGTTTTGTCGTGGAATTTATTAAAAATTAAAAATATTCTACTTTAATTTCGATCTCAGTTACTAGTTAATTTGCAAATGATTTATACAACTAAGAGTAACGCTACTACATTTTTTTACAAAATATATTATCATCCAGCAACTTATAACATAAACATTTATGCCATATCGAAAAAACTTATTCCATTAGAGAATGGAAAGGATATTTTATATTCTAAATTAGAAAGAAATTCTAATGCGGTCCACTAGTAAAATTAATTATTTGCATGACAATATCTGATAGGATAGAATGTTGAAACTTAGTCATTTTAATTACAATAAAAGAAATTTTAATTAAGAACTTTTTTTTAAATGTTGGGTGCGTTATGGCCAGCGATATAAAATGTTACTCCATTTATTTTTTAAAATAATAACCATCCTCAGTGCTCGAAGGAAAACAATTGTATGCCTTATAATGTTAATATTAGTTTTATAGGAACTTATATATGTAAAAATCCACTACGTTGATCCCTGCATTTTACAGCAGGGTAGGGGCAATACCAAAAAAAAAAATAGTCGTTTTAAAAGGGACAACCAAAAATAAAACCTTATAACGTAACGTTGTCCTAAAATAGTTTTAATTATTTAGTATAGCCACCAAACCGTGCCTTATAACCGACAGCTAGTTCAAGTGGGACTTTCAAATTAATAAAACACAATTCGGTTCGTAAAGAAACACCATAAAAATGCCTATAAAAAGGAGAGTATTTAACGATAAATCAGACATTGTTTTAAAATCGGGTGAGGTCTTTTGCGAGTAGAGATGATAAATATCTACACATACAGATTAAACTTTCTGTATATTATTATAAACTGTAAGAACGGAACTTGCGCTTTAAATTTCTTGCAAAACATGTAATTAAATGTTTGGTACTATAATATTAACATTTAGTATGTAGTTTTAATTAAACATTTAATTATTTTTACCAATTGTCTAATCACTGCATACATAACGCAAGAGTAGAAGTCATCTGGTGGGCTCTATAACTGAATACTAAAATAAACTACATTACCTTGCTACAGGCGTAATAGTACTATATGTCAATCTCGTATTGTATTAATAAGTCCTCTGATTTATAATAGTATAAGTAGGGACCTCCCGCCCCTTTGGCGCTAACATAGGGCTCCTTATGGAGTTATGTTTAATACATGGGCTCTCTATGGCGATATTTTAGCATTGTCTCTTATGGGGAGATACATATTCGGTGGTTTCCCTTAACAATCTACAGGACTTTCCTGTTTTTGTCCGACGGGACACTTATCTCAACCTAGGGACTTCCTGGTTTGTTCACAACACCTCTTTATCTCCTGACTTCTCTGTACTGCTTAACCACCCCGTCCTACAGGTCCCGTGTAGTCGAGCTGGGCCTATTGACACTCACCTTTTTTTCGAGTAACCTGAGAGTCTTAACACCCGCACACCGCGTATCTGATGGCTCCTACAGGGAGGTCCGGGACACTGTTCCCTACTTGCCTCCCGCACTCCGCGTGGTGAGCCTGGCGTAATGCCCTATGACCGGATTTTGACCGTCTATACCTTTACCCGGCAATTGGCACGACATGATTACCGTCCACCGCCATTCTTTTCGAGTACCGGAGTGTCATGAAAAAACCGCACCCACCATTTCTAACGGCCCCTGCCCCAAACATTTCCAAATGCCTCCATAATTACTCTTAAACCCACAATATATTTGCCCCACACGTGTTATTTATAACACATCCCACTCCAGGACCTAGCCGCCCATCTATACCCCCCGTCCTCTTACAGACCCACACCTGGTAACCAGTCCCTCACAGGGTTACTCAACTTATACCCAAAAAACGGTACTCTGGACCGCCTACCTCTTATCTCTGTAAATGGTCGACCATTACAAAAAGCTTTAAACCTCGTGTGCCTTTCTCACCCTCGCCGGAGGTACCACTACAACTGTGTTCGATTTGCCTCTCAGTACTCCTACCCGAGCGTTATCGCTCATAACCCGGATTTTTTGGAACCATTTTTACAATCCAATAGTGTACTCCACATAGGGCCTGCAATCGCCCGTCTCTTGGGACATTGCATCCTTGTAATTTCTAATCGGTCACCTACAAGATAACCTCAGCACTATCCTATTAACCTCTCATACCCTCGGACTCTTAACACGGGATTATATTGCAACATACTATGATTTCTAACTCCCATGACCATTTACGGTGTGTATACGCCTACAGCCTACCCACCTCTCTCTTCCCTCGTTGTACCCAAGCGGTCTTCGGCCCTCATCGCACTCCTACCGAGGCCCACCCCCACCACTTTCCACTCCTAGTCAAAGGCATAAAGCCAAATACCCAGGCTATATTTGATCATTTTAAAACCGCTACCCAATGTACCCACATAGGCCCATGCAATAGCCCGTCTCTATGGACATTGCTATAAGGACCTACTTTTCTAACGGATTCCTGCGACGAGGCTTCACACTTTTCCTATTGTTCTCCCATTATACCGTCGCTCTTAACTACGGATATTGCAACATACTATGTATTTGCTAAACTCCCCGAGCTTTAACGTGGTGTAGTGCGCCATGATAATCTCGTTTACCCTAGCCGGTCTTCAGGCGCCCTCAACCCTCACCTGACGGGACAACAAACACCTTTCCCAAAATTGAGCCTCCCGTAACTCTTACCCAATCGGGGTTATCACCCATACCCAATTTAGAACCACCTTACACGATTTACCGACTAGTATCCACAATAGTCCAACACGGCATCCATAGTACATATGTCGTACACACCCACTCGTCTTCTTTAGGCCCTTACACATACTCCACAGACATCCATCACTCCTTGAAAGTGTTTTACTACGCGTAGCGTCACATTCGAAAATTGTCCTTTCCCCCCCCCCAAAACCATTAATACCCTGTACTGGTTCCCACACATATAGTTAACACCCTTTACCGTAGTTAAAATCTTCCATATATCGGAGTCTATTATACCGACGCCATTATCGCACAATCTTAGTTTAAGCCTTAGCCGTTCGTAGGGTTACAAACTTGTTCAGCGCTTCGAGAGTCTCAATTTCTAACAGTACTGTAGGTCCGCACATTAAAAAAAAAACCAGGCGCTATACACGGGCACTCTCTATTTTACTGACAAATATTCATTACATTACCTAGAAAGGTGTGAAATGCTAATATTTACCGAGTTACAGTTCTGTCCCAACAGCGGTGTTACTCATCACACGAGGTCCTATTAGTCTCAAGCTAACAAGCTTATAGACACGAGGCGGTTACCGTTCTGAGTGCGAACTACTATTTGCCGATCTTAATGCCCGTGCATATGTTTCAAATAACCTGGATACACCGTAATCGTCTACGAAGGTACTATTCATATACCTACTTATCCCCAACAGCCAAACCATTACACGGGGGGGGCCCTAATTTTTCTGTTAACTCTTTCACTTGGATTGTCTATCACTTCATTCTTCACGGGACACCAACTCTCAAGCAGACTTAAACCGGTAATTAAAAAGGAACCGTGATTTCATTATTAACAAAAGCACCATACATTTTATTTCAAAACTACTGCTTAAGACATTTTAAGTTTCCATATTAATCAAGTATTTTGTTTTGCACTTAAACCCACGCCTCCCCTTTACGCTCGGCACTACCCAACTTTTTATCACACGTTAAATCCACCATCAGACGTTTCTAACGGCCAAGGGCTCTCATTTTCATAATATCAAGCGTGGGACGTAGCTTAAATACGGGAATACCATCCCATAACAATTTAAGCTTTACCGTGTGTAATATATATATGTCGCTTATACGTTGGGACATCCTAAAGACCCCATCATACCTCACTCTGGCTTTCCTTAGCTGTTCCCTTACAATTCTAAATATTTATTGTATAAAGAGAGCGGCATACAGAGGTATTTCAAGTCCCAAATCGTCTTCGGAGGACCGCGTTTTATTATACTAATGTTTATATTATAATCTATACTAGCACCTTTATGAGAATCTCGACCACTCAGTGGACTTTACCCATTGCACCGGAGTAGAACCGGGTGCGCCACTTTTGGCGTCCGTAACATGGGCTCTTATGGAGTTATTCTGGACCAATGAGAAAGCTCAGCAATGGGCGGCTAGGCCACGCCCCTGCCCCCTGTTCCACCCCTTCTGCCACGCCTCCCGCGCCCCCTCCCACACCCCCCAGCCCCCCTACCTAGAAACCCCCTGCGACGACCCCCCCAGCCAATGGAAGAGCAGCAAGCCCCCCCACCTTACGAGAGCGATGGCGGACGAGCGATGGCGGACGAAGCGATTGCGGACGGTGGTCATGGCGGATAAACAAAAAATTTGTGTCTCCGGCGGCCGG
>NW_025778635.1:0-69472 GCF_021130785.1 Homalodisca vitripennis
AAGCGGGATTTCCTGTCCTTGGATGGCGAAATTAGGGTTTCCTCCCTCCTTCAAGCCATAAGCCGGCAAGAACAGAGGAAGCGTGCCGTGGTTTGAGCTAGCTCCGAGAAGGTAACTCCTTGACAGTACTACCGAAAGAGGGTGAAGATCAAGGTCGGGCTGGCGTCGTTCTGCGCGGAATTTTCGGGGCCGTGATGGAGGTGGACAGACGCCTTCTGCTGTCTTCCGGCTACGGTCACCACCCAGGAGGAAATTGTTCCGTTGACCCGATAGCTCGGCTGGAACTGGCTGGAAATGCAGGCAGTCCTAAGCGGCGCCCGAACACAATGGCAGGGTTCGGCTTTGCACGGCGAGGCCTCCTTTCTTGCGTCTTATTGTACCGCGGAAAACCTGGAGCAAAAAACGGAATCATGTTCCAGGATTCAAGGTTGGCCTGCGGGTTTTTCAAGGAAAGCCCTGGACGACAGTGAAGGTCCCGTGCTAAGGCCATCTAGAAAAATGATCCGGTTTTATCCCAGAGGCCCAATCTGAAAGAGTTGTGTCACCGCTGCGGACGTCAAAATCCTTGAACAGCGAGCTGGCCTGTGAGACCCAACAAGCCCAGATATGTGATCGTCAGTGAACCCCGTCCGAACCAAAACCAGCTCATCTTGGTTTTTACGATGTACTCGGGCACTGCGGGCTGTTTGGATCACTAGACAGTCCGTTGGGTTCCGTATACTGCATCATGGTTCACCGGTGACGGTTATGCCTGGGTTAAGTTTGAACCCAAGCGTTACCCCACTTTTTACAGTAGTGTACCTCTGCCCTCACCCCCATAATTAACTCCGGCGCGAGAGTATCTGGAAAGGTTGGAAGCGCTGGAAAGACAGTACTCCGCAACGTCCCTGGGCCGTTGTTATTAGTGGCTGGGTGGACTTCAAAGCCCGTGTGACGTCGACTGAGGGTATGCCCGTGACTAACGTGAGGGGAAAGGCCATATTTTTGGAGATGGGTCCTTACGAGACTCAGATTTTGGAACGTACGTGAATAGGAGGGACTAGGCCGACCCTTCCCGAAGTACTCTCGGTGTGAGGCTCCCCAATACCACGATATTAGCGATTGGTATCGGAGGCCCGATTTTGTTCCCTTTAGTAGCGGAATGGGCGGAGCGCCAGTGATGGACGTTCTAAACCGACTGCTATGTGGACCCACGAGTTCATCCGCTTTCCATCTTATCGATAATCGAGCTCCCTCAGCTCCCGCCGGCGAGGCGAATACCCGAAACATTCCTTGGCCTGGAATCTGGCTTAAGCTGGGACAGGGAAAAACTGAACGTCGTCGAGCCATGATAGATCAATAAGTAATCGAGGCCTGGTGTTCCGTCCGGGGTTTTCCCGAGTCCCACTGTAAACAGCTGCAGAGTTGAGGCATATATCGACTCCTTCCATGGAAAACTGATAGAACAGCACTTGCAATTCGTCCTTGCTATGTGCCCATATTGCCTACGGAAACGGACCCTAAAACCGGGGCCGTCGCCAAGCCTTCTGAGATGGACGGACGAAATCGGCGAGCTCAGGGAGAACTGCACGTAATGTGCAGACGTAGAAGCGCAGCGAGCTACGAAAACCTGCCTAAGAGCTAATAATTATGGTCGGCAGATGTCATAAGGCTGCTAAGAAAAGCTCTGAGTGCAAGGCTATTCGAAAGAGAACACCCAACTCTGAACGTCCATTACAGAGGTGAATCAGTGCCGTCCAGCAAGCCGAAACAAGCTTGTCACCCGAGGCCTCGGCCGAATTGTGCTGTTAGGTACACCCTTGAATGTAAAGAACGCGTTTAACTCTGCTCGGTGGGGAGGAACATGGTTAGAGGCAGTTGCAGCGGGGACTTCAGCGTGGCCCGACTAGTCATCTTTGAGGTCGTTGTACAGGACTAACTCTTGAAGAACCGTCGGCTGTATGTTATGAAAACCAAAGACGGAAGGAGAACCGAAAGAGGTCACTTGCCGGTGCGGCTCAAGGCGTCTATTCCTTCGGCCCCAATCTCAGTTTTAAATAATATATAGCACTCCGGAGAACATTTTTTTAACAATTACATACAGAATTACTTTTTAAATGTACTAGCAAAATGTAAAAAAATAAACTATTATATATCCATTTCCTATCAATACCCAAACCGTAGAGGAGACGATATGTGGTACTTAAGCTTTCCAGTAATGTGTTTACTAATAAATGTTTTGCTCAAAACCGGCAACATCATTGTAGAGGCTCGCTTTTCATAAGTTCGCATTTGACCCTCTTTACATCTGAATTAAATATAATAATATAAAACGATACGAAGAAACGCAAATATATTAATTACTCTCCTTGCGGGTATGTAATGTTTACATACTAATCAATATTGTGTAAACAGCCAAGTTGAAATAACTATATTATGGTTCACTGTAGACGATTATTGTTCTTAATAATAGATAAGGAAGTACTTTTATACGTTTTTGTTTTAATTGTATAAGTTATAATCAACTATTAAATGAAATTTTAACAATGTCATATTTATTTTTAAATTTTTATTAGGGTTTATCCTTAATTATCGATCAAAGGAGATTGTAATAGACACACTCTTGTTTAAAGGTGGGTTTATTGTAGTGTAATTAAATACTGCCATTTTAACCTCTAAATGTATTAAGTACAAAAACTTCAAAGACTGTCATCCCTTGGTCCTTGTGATTGTCCTGTCATCAATTTATCTAATTATATTAACCAAATATTTATTTATGGAATCTGATGCGGTGATAACTTTATAGAATGAAGCGAAACGAGTGGTCAGCATGAGAATTTATGAGAGGTGAAAATCATTCAAATTCAATGATGGGTATAATACAAAACTATCTACAGATTATAAATATTTACAGGTAACAATGTCGTAAGGAAAAGGTAATATAAAGCTATAGTTTATTAAGTGGAGCAAAACTTGTTATAAAACCAGCAGAACGTTTTGAATCTATACTGGTATTCACTATCTGGGAAGGAGCTTATTTGTTTTCGCATAACTTTTATAAAGAGTAGTGAAAACTGTATTCTTAAAACTAGTACAATGAACGAATGTCGGAGAAACATTAAATTCAAGTAATATATTATAAAACAATGTCCTTAAGTTCCTGGAAAATTATTGACGGCTCTAAAGAAAATAATATGGAAAAAATAACGTGAGACACATTTCATGGGAAGTGACAAGTTAGGCTTGTCCACATTAATATCACCTATAGCGTACGTGACGTCACGTCGTGTAAGTTTATTTACTTTATCCAGGAACCACTAAAGTCAGAGTTGTGAGTGAGTTATTTTACCTGTTCCATGATATCGTTCACTATATATACATCATAAGTAATGAGCATTTCAAAACATTTTTTACAATCACTGAACCACATTTACTGTACATTAATAGTTTATGTGTGCAGATATCTGGTTTCAATTGTGAGGTTATATCTGTGGTATTCAGGATATGTATTTTATTGAAAAATCTAGAAGTTGAAAACTAAAAACCAGTATAAAAATTTTAATCAATGCCGTCCCAAGGCGCGAAACCAGCCATTCGCAAAAATCCTTAAGACAATATAATATAGAAATAGGTGATGGTTTTAAAGAAAATGAAGAGTTATAAAAATAGAAAACTTCTTGGCATTATTTTAAATGGTGGATTATGGGCCACGTGTAATGGGTATATTCACATATTTGTTAACGGTATACTGGTTATTATTAAATTTAAAATTGATTTTCAAGTATCACTAAACATTAACATTCAAAATATCAAAGTTTGCGATTGTAAACCTGGATAAACATATAACAATCAAAATACCAATGTACCATGTTGTTGTAGATTGAGTTTATATGAGCGCCAAGTATCTGAGATTTCCCTTGGCCACTTCGAACAAGACCTGCAACTGCACCCTGACTCAAATATTTCACATGCTTGTGCCAGCAACTAACTCAGTGTCGGGTGTTTTCACGTATAGGACGCCAATATTACTCTTTCTTCACATTAAAATATTTACCTATAATTAACACTAACAACTATGGCAACGTTAAACTCAGTGAAAACATTAGCGAATAATGTGTTTTCATTGCTCACTATTATATTAATATAATTATTTTTAGTTATTTACAGGTAGTTTATTCACAACTTCAATCATTGGCTAAAAAGAAAAAATGACCACCCGCCCAGAAAACGACCATATGTTTAAGCTTTTGAAAATTTTGCGCAGTGACATTCGCAAACGTTTATTGAAGTTCTCCGTGGCCATCGTTTCAAAGTTTAAAACTTGACTGGGTTTAATAAATGAATGAAGAAAAGAATAAAAGGGGGGGGGTCAAGAATATTCTTACAAGTTTAAATACATTCTCATCCACCTGGCTCCAATTCGACTACCAAATATTAAATGAAAACCATTTCTACTAATATTTTTTAACCGTAATCTTGCATATAACAGCATCTGTGGTTAAATTAACATTAAGCAAAAAAAGTTCGTATTTCTAATAGGATTGGCAACTTCCATGAAAGAAAGCCGACACTGGATTATTTTCAAATAAATTCCAATGTAACGGTCCGAATTAACTAAAAAGTATATAGACTCTTGTAGCTTGTCTTTACAAATAGAATACAAGTTAATTCAATAAAACTAAATTAAAATACATAGGTTGGTAGTTCTCTAAAGTAGTATTCAGAAGAATTAAAAATTAAAACCTGAATAATATGTAATTTTGTTTCGTAACAAAGTTTAAAAAGTCTGAATAAAGTCACGAGTTGATAAAAACAATATTTAATACTAACTTAAGTAAGGATACACTATTGTCATCATTCCGTTTAAAAATATTGTATCCCCGTTCTTTATAGTTACTTGAAACTCCAATTCATACAAATGAATCTTGTTATAAGTTGTATGTGTATCGATATACTATACTATTATAATATATATATATTAATTATATATATATATATGATATATATTATAAATAGTATATATAATATATATATTATATAGCTATCAGAATCCATTTATTATGTAAAATAGATTTGGTAAGACTTAAAAATCTATTCTTATTTTAAACTTTTCAGGTATGAAACATCTGCAGCCTATGAATCTAAACTCAGTTTTGGGTGGCAACCTATAAGCAAAACATTTATTATGTACTTCCAACAGATTAAAATTAGTTCCACTAACCAATCAATTGTAAATTATGGTGTTTTTCTAAGGAAAAAGGACCAGAACTGTTGCAGTAGTTTCCGCTTGTATTCATACAAAAATAGATAACAAGAAATTACGGACTTTAGCAAAACTTATGAATACAAAAATTAGGAGGCCTTAAATATAAACTGAAAAACACTCATCTAATGCAAGGATTTCCATTTGGATTTGTATATCAAGCGCTGGGGATAAATAATCCGATTTAAAAAGCAATTACTGATATTAAATGCAACTCGTCATCAAACCATCTTCTTTATTGATATATCGCGTAAACCACTTGTCATACACGCTCCTTTGGATCAGTGCAAGATATTTTACAGTTACAGCTAAATTTCACTCAAGTAACTCAGTAGAGTGCGTAATAATAAAGGTTTAACACGCGTTTTCTACTACGACATGAACACTGTTGAATAAAGAGATGTTTATTTTTACGAAAAATCGAATTTACTTTACAAATTTAATTTTAGACATGCCATTTTTGTAAATTATACTTTTACGAAGTAATAAAACTAATACCAAAATACCAAAAAAAACCGTCTCTCTTTCGTATACTTCAACTCATTTACATTGTCTATAAACTTTTATAATCATCCCTTTTTATTTGAGGCTGCTTGAACTTAAATTTACTACTTTAAACACAAATATCACCTATAGAGTATTACATTTTTTTTAGCTTTACATGTTTTATTGTCTTTACTGTCAAGGGATTTATTTTAGAGTGTTGTAACTTTATAATTAAAAGCCAGACCTTTAGGCTAACGAGACTCATGTACATTTCCGTTGGAGGTCTAAAGATGATACTTTACGTCACTACACCACCTGGTTCCGTAAATTAACAAGAACTTACATTACGCTAACTCTTAAACGCTCTTAGCTTCTGTCTCCTGAAAGTTTCCGGCCTCTGTGAAAGTTCTTTTGACTCCTCTGAATCCGAGACCTCTCAGTCTGTGGATATCCTGACCTATACCAGGTATCAGGCTCCGGCAACATTTGACCTATGAGAGTTTCAGACCTCTGTTAGGACCCTGTTTTTAACTTCTTCGACTCCGATAACGCTCAGCCCCTAGGGGATCCTCATTACTACACTATAAAATTAAACACCACACCCCATAGTAAAATTAATCACGACAATCGACCTGGTTCGATGTTATATTACTTAACCGACAGCAGACGGAAAAGAATTAGGGATGGTCATGTCTCGTACAAGCGACACCGAGCTAAAGTACTGCAAAAATCACGAAAACGTTGTATTAATATGAATACTTGCAGAGTGGCGAATCAAGCCCGTCTTAGGATCGACAAGCCACGCTTTGTGTAACAAGGCTTTAATGGTCCACGGTGGTACTTTCCGACCTTAGGAAAGCTTCCTCAACCTCCTGTAGATCCAAGTCCGATCTATATATATATATATATATATATATATATATATAATTTATTTCAATAAACATTGAATCGCAAAAAGTACTTGCTCCGCCGGGACTCGAACCCGGATCTCTCACTTGCCGGGTGAATGTGCTACCATTACACCACAGAGCCCTCACTTTTTATTGATTCAATTATTTTGTATTTGCCGTTTTCTTTCACATATGTGTTTAAATAACCAAACTAACATATGATCGGAAGACCAAATAACCTGTCAAATGACTTCTATTTACATTCATTAAATTTGTATAAATGGCAATAGCCGAATTTAATTTATTTCAATAAACATTGAATCGCAAAAAGTACTTGCTCCGCCGGGACTCGAACCCGGATCTCTCACTTGCCGGGTGAATGTGCTACCATTACACCACAGAGCCCTCACTTTTTATGATTCAATTATTTTGTATTTGCCGTTTCTTTCACATATGTGTTTAAATAACCAAACTAACATATGATCGGAAGACCAAATACCTGTCAAATGACTTCTATTTACATTCATTAAATTTGTTATAAATGGCAATAGCCGAATTTAATTTATTTCAAATAAACATTGAATCGCAAAAAGTACTTGCTCCGCCGGGACTCGAACCCGGATCTCTCACTTGCCGGGTGAATGTGCTACCATTACACCACAGAGCCCTCACTTTTTATGATTCAATTAATTTTGTATTTGCCGTTTCTTTCACATATTGTGTTTAAATAACCAAACTAACATATGATCGGAAGACCAAATACCTGTCAAATGACTTCTATTTACATTCATTAAATTTGTATAAATGGCAATAGCCGAATTTAATTTATTTCAATAAACATTGAATCGCAAAAAGTACTTGCTCCGCCGGGACTCGAACCCGGATCTCTCACTTGCCGGGTGAATGTGCTACCATTACACCACAGAGCCCTCACTTTTTATGATTCAATTATTTTGTATTTGCCGTTTCTTTCACATATGTGTTTAAAATAACCAAACTAACATATGATCGGAAGACCAAATACCTGTCAAATGACTTCTATTTACATTCATTAAATTTGTATAAATGGCAATAGCCGAATTTAATTTATTTCAATAAACATTGAATCGCAAAAAGTACTTGCTCCGCCGGGACTCGAACCCGGATCTCTCACTTGCCGGGTGAATGTGCTACCATTACACCACAGAGCCCTCACTTTTTATGATTCAATTATTTTGTATTTGCCGTTTCTTTCACATATGTGTTTAAATAACCAAACTAACATATGATCGGAAGACCAAATACCTGTCAAATGACTTCTATTTACATTCATTAAATTTGTATAAATGGCAATAGCCGAATTTAATTTATTTCAATAAACATTGAATCGCAAAAAGTACTTGCTCCGCCGGGACTCGAAACCCGGATCTCTCACTTGCCGGGTGAATGTGCTACCATTACACCACAGAGCCCTCACTTTTTATGATTCAATTATTTTGTATTTGCCGTTTCTTTCACATATGTGTTTTAAATTAACCCAAACTAACATATGATCGGTAAGACCCAAATACCTGTCAAATGACTTCTATTTACATTCATTAAATTTGTATTAAATGGCAATAGCCGAATTTAATTTATTTCAATAAACATTGAATCGCAAAAAGTACTTGCTCCGCCGGGACTCCGAACCCGGATCTCTCACTTGCCGGGTGAATGTGCTACCATTACACCACAGAGCCCTCACTTTTTATGATTCAATTATTTTGTATTTGCCGTTTCTTTCACATATGTGTTTAAATAACCAAACTAACATATGATCGGAAGACCAAATACCTGTCAAATGACTTCTATTTACATTCATTAAATTTGTATAAATGGCAATAGCCGAATTTAATTTATTTCAATAAACATTGAATCGCATATACACTGCAAAATTTAGGCTTGCATTTTAAGCTTGCTTTCTCTGTGAAAATTATCGTATTCCTGCATACAATAATATAAATATAATTTTACTCAGAAATTAAACTGTAAAAAAACATTTTTACCATTATTTTTGCAGACACAGAACAATACTATACAAAAACCCTACATATTACGTATTTTTGGCAGTCTTTTTATAGCTTCATAAATAATTCATCTTCGTTTTACATAAAGCGTTTTATTTAAAACGTACTTTTTAATCGTTTATATAACTACATAACATGTTCATTTTGAAAACTCCAGGGTCTATGTATTTTAGTAATATATGTATTTAAAATATATCAAAAAAATATTTAAAAATTAATCAAAATATTCATGAACTGTCCTCAAGGATTTATTTTGATGTGAATCTGTATAGCTCATCATTCTATAATCAGCTATTTCCCGACAGTATATTTGAAAGCTTTCAGTTAAACTATTTAAGAAATATAACTGTATGGAGTGGAAAATAATTACGAATGAAACTCTGTTGAATTTATCATAATAATAGAACGCAAAATATTGTTATCCTAGTGAAATTACACTATAAAAGAAATAGTTTTAACTTTTTAAATTCAGTTACTAAAGTTTGATGGATGAAATCGCGTATGTTATAGATGTTTACTAGCCTTTTGAAATGAAAAAAATATATAATTATAGATTTCTCCAAAGATATTTATAAATACAATAAAAAGGTTTATATTATTACATTTATTATTACATACAACGTTTATATTATTACGTTCACTTTGGAAATCCTGAGAATGGATCACCCATTCTACTTCCTTTTAATAAAATTTGTATTTTTAAATATTATTTTAAGTCCGATTACAGGATGTCAAAAGTAACCGGATAAAAGTGGGTGCGTATAACCTTTAAAAAGCCTTCAATTCAATTTACTTCAAAAAGCTTTATTGGGTTTCAATTTGCTTAAAAGTTTAACAGAGATGAATAAAAATATTTCAGAAAATAACTAATTTTGTAGTAAATTTTATTCTATTTTGCTAAATGTTCTATAAAAAACATTGAAAATTTTTATATTATTTTTATAAAACTATACTTTTTAATTGTCGTATTTCTCTATTACAAAAAGGATATTTTTTTTCATATGAAATATTTTACAAGTACATATACATATATTTATTTCATGAACATAACTCTGTAATTATGTGTGTTTGCCAAGTACAAGTAGCAGTAAAGTTGGGAGCATTAAAGTGGAAGCGCGTGTGAAATTAATTAAGCTAACTAGCAAAACAGTAGAACAACTTCGACTCCCTTAAATCTAAATTATTTTATGTAATTTTTTAAATAATGTAATGTACGTGTTTAGAGTATTTCAAAACATATTGGATCTAGTTTACTGTTTCAGTTTGATTGTTTTCTTAGCAAGTCTTATTCAGGCTAAAAGCAATTGATGAAGTCTTGCAAACGTACGTGAAGTCAGGATAAAGAAATCTTGATCGATTTCGTTAGCTGCCGATTTTCTACCAAAAAAAAACACCTCCAAAATTGGGAATTGGTATCTTTAAGCGGTAAGTATAGATATTGAATGATGCATAAAAATTACTAGAAAATATAATTGATATACAAAATATGTCACAGTTAACTATGAACAAAAACAATAAAACTCTACATTTATGACCATATATGATGAAACTATATAAATATTCTCTATAGGTATTTTAGTTTATAAATTAATAATTTTATCATATAACAAACCGTACATAAAGTCATGTAATTATAAGCATTTAAAAATTGTAGCTTGTACTGAGACGTCTAGTTTAGAGATATAATTTTTTCTAGGTAAATTCAATACTTTTTATGTATGATAAATTTTATATTTTTTATGTAATTAACACGGAGAGAGCAACAAAAACATTTGTTGTAGAAGTTTTACTTCAACTTAATCTCTTAATATTAGCACATCTTACCCTATCCTTTTTATCTTGTACGTTCTCCTTGTAAAACTTTGTTACTGATTATACTATTGAGTATGTATAAAAACTGTTTAGTAATTATTATAGAACTACTATATTTAACCTTCTATTACAAGCAATTCTGTACTCCGCGACTCCAGGAGTAAACTCAATTAATCTCCAGTAATTCACAGCGTTAAACAGAAGGATGTCCTAGTTACTGACTCGTTTAAATCTCTTCCCCTGAATACTTCTTCTGCGTAATGGAATTTAAATCCAGCCTAATGGCCTAGTGTTAATTTAAAATGTATTTCTCTACAATGGCCCTCAGGGATTGGTTGGTAAAATCCTTTTACAGAACTGATTTTGGTTTTATTACTTCTGTGTAGCGAAAGTATTATGCTGGCATTTATTTCCATAATGTGAATACAGCAAATATTGTTCTTATCTTCTAAACAATTAGTTTGTATTGAAAAATTTCTATAACGGTTTTTTTGATTGTGATTTAAATGAATATATAAATTATCGTCAAAGTTATAAATGCATTAGGAATGATATTTAAACGCGTATATAAACCTACTATTATGATCTAAGCTGTAACCGTTTCCACTTAAGGAACTCTAAAGGATGTTTGGTTCTTTTTACATTGTGTAAAGCATTTTTATTGTACCTTAAGGAGTATGAAAGTGATAGTACAATCTGCCTCTTAAACCGGAAGTAGAACACAAGCAACGGATGTAAAAAATTATTTTTTTATCAAAGCAATCTATTTATTTTATGTTGGATCTCACATCCCACATGTATTTATTTTTCCTGGTCAGTGCAACAACATAAACTCTACTGTAGATCCGTAAATAAATTGGACTGAGAGCCAATTGAAACGGCTGGAAGTAAAACATTTGACCGCAGTAACTTTTTAGTCATACCATATATTTTCTTCATTGGGAAAAAAATGCAAACTCAAAGTAACCTTTTAAGTAAACTTAAAATTTCTTAGACAGAAGGTACATAAGAAGTGTTGGTACTGCTGTTTAATCCACGTAGGAACTTGGAACTTAACTTATATTTTTTTAAGTGCAACATCAACTGCAGGACCGTAAATAAACGGGACCTAATATTAATTTAAACTGCCGGCACTGACTCTTGTTGGCCACAATAAATTTGACCACAGTAACTGTTCAGTCATACCTACATTGTATAGTTATATTCATCAGGACAAAAGAGCAATAGTAGAAGTAGTTATGTATTACACTTTAAAATATCTAAAGATAGAAACTGAATTTAAACAGACATGTTTGTCACTTTCGAATCAAATTATATTTTTAAGACTTACATGTATATATATTATGTTTTCACTAAAGAGCCTACGCATTTGATAAAAATTGGAACATTTTACCGGAAACACTTAAGAATTTTTAATAATAATGTTAATATTTATGTTTATATTATAAAAGTGTAATATAAATATGATCAATTAGAAACCATCGTACAATAGTTGAAACTTGTTGGCTTCCTTGACTTTATGATATGGCAATTTATTGTAGCTTATGGGAAAACAGAGGGATGAATACTAACAAGTCCTCAATCACATAATATTGTCCAGGCTACAGTTTTAAAAAGAAGACCTCTATAGCAAACTTATTAAATACATTTTTATTTTTTTTATTTTGCATGAACTTAGAAAGGAGTACCTTTATTCGGAGGTAATGCTTTATAAACTATTCTACAGCTTTAAGAAGTAAACACTTTTTAAACTGAATATTTCCTAGGTCTATTTTAAATATTTTATTGGTCATGGAAACAAGGAAAACTCATCTGGTGGAAAATTTAATTCTTTTGAACCTTAAATGGTACTAGATGCCCAAAACCTGACATGTGTCAGAGATAATTTCCTTAACCTAAAAATATTAACCATGAACACTAAAATATATATTTTTATGAATGTATTACGTTTGAAAATACCGTATTACATCATCAGTGGTTTGTAATAAAATTGGCTACGAACTTCGATTCTTTAAAATGTGCGGGAAGGCATAGTTGTAGCCTCAATGTATAGATTTTTCTTCAATTTAATCTTTTGCCTAATTTCTGGTTTAGGGCTATTTTTAAACATCCCAAGTTGTATTCGACGCTGTAGATATATTTATCCTATCGTGGATATATCCTTACAGTCAGGAATAGATATCGAGATTGCACAGATGTTGAAGTAGCTTCCAGTCTCTGATTAATCCCGGCTTTTCGCAGCTCCTGGCTTTTAGTATACCTTTGCATATCCTAGGTTCAATGGATCGATTGGCCTCTGTAAACTCTGGAAATCCTCTGGGAGGCTTTTGGAAGATGTCGGAGGTCGTAGGCTACTGGGAGGTCACGAAATTTGGAGGTCTCAAAAACTAGGAGGTTCTGGCTTCTGACAAACTCCTGGTTTTTTATTGGTCCTCGGCCTCTGGTTCTAGATTCAAGATTCAAGATTCTTTATTTGTCTTTAAACATATATAAATGCAATTAACATCGTCAGAATATTCATATAACTAGCCACATACCAAATTCCTTAATTTCTTGTACACACAAAATTGTTCAATAATCCTATAATTAAATAAAATAAATAATTAAAAACTAATGTACAACTACAATAAATAAGTTTCATAACATAACAACAATAAATAGAATATATAAGAAGTAATAACAGAGAATAAAACAAATAACAAACTTAACAAATTTGTAACGGTGGCGTCAAAATTGAAACAGGACAAATGCTCATCAAAAGGCTTTGTCCAATGAGAAATAATAAATAAACTTTAAAAGAAACAAGAAAGATAGAAAAAGTAGACTAAAATTTTATTTCACTAGTGTCACAGGACAAATACTCGTCAATTGAATAAAAGGCTTTGTCCTTTATCCCAACTTACTAATAGAAGTTTTAAACTTGACAATACTAACTCTCCATGCGTTTATCAGGCAAGTTGTTGAAAAGTTTAATTTCCATGCATAAATGACTTTTCTTAGTTTTTTCCAGCCTAGAAATTTACCATATCTAGCTTGCCTTTGTTTCCTTGTATTATAACTATGTATATTTTGTCTGAGCTGATATGTTTCTAAATTTTCTTTACATTTTAATAAACATGAATATATATACATACTTGGCAGAGTCATAATTTGCAATTCTTTGAAAAGGGGCTTGCAAGAAGTTCTGTCAGGTAAACCTTTAATAACTCTTAGCGCCTTTTTTTGCCATATAAAAGCTTTTTGAGCAAGCGCTACTATTTCCCCATAACAAAATTCCATACATTAAAACTGAATTAAAGAAGGCATAATAGGCTGTCATGAGCATATCCATGCTAACACAGAATCTTAATTTTCTAAGTAATTAGATGACTCTTGCCAATTTTTTACACATCATTTGCACATGTACATCCCAGCTTAGCTTACTATCCAAATATATTCCTAAAAGTTTTACAGGGTTACAAAATTTAAATCATCATAATTATTATTATCAAGAGAGAGAAATATATATTCTCTGTTTTATCACGGTTTACAACTAGAGAATTAGATCTGAACCATTCATTTGCATCATCTAGCAGCCTCCTACGATTAATCAATAACTGGTCTATTTTTTCATTGCTACTCACTAGGGTGGTGTCATCAGCATATAGTACAGAAAAACATGGTATATTGTGTGCAAAGTCATTCACAGCCACTACAAACAGAAAAGGCCCTAACACTGAACCTTGTGGTACCCCTATTGTAACATTTTTAAGATCCGATTTGTCTCTAACCTTGTACTACCATTTGTTTTCTACCATTGAGATATGATGAAAAGAGCTTCAATTCCTCACCTTTTTACACCGTAACCTTCTAGTTTTTTTTAAGAGTAATTTTATGTGGAATACAATCAAAAGCTTTTAGATAAATCTATCAAGGTAGCTTGAACAAATCATTTTATTTTCAAAGCCATCTAAAACATTCGAAACCACTGGACTCCACAGCTTGGATTGTATTACGGCTAGGTATAAAACCAAATGATTTGTGCTGAGAGTCATGGAGAGAGACTTGTCATGGCATGTGAATGCAAAAAATAAATAATCATAACAAGAAGTAAAATGGTTAACAACGAGAAATTAATGTCAGTAGGTTTTTGTAAATCCAGGTGGTCGAACTTCAGATGTTTTGAAAGAAAGGAATATTAAAGAAAGAACTTACTAACAAGGAAGATGTACTAGTGATTGTGTCCGGGACAAATGACATTGCTAGAAATGAAGGAGGAGACGCACTAGCAAAAATTAAAGAGACACTTGACAAGTTTAGTGACAAACGCATAATTTTAGTAGACTTACCTACTAGGTATGATTTGGTTGACTGGTCGTGTGTGAATTTAGCGACCAAAAAAATAAACGAAGAGCTCAAAGGACTAAGTGAGGCATACAATAATGTGACCATGGTGGAAGCAAGTAAGGCGGAGAGACATTTACATACATCTCATGGTATGCATCTGAATCCAAAAGGAAAGACATGGTTGGCAGAGAAGATTTGTGAGGCAGTGGGATTGGCTCCATTCAACTCGAGCACTTGCATTCTTCTAACCTCAGAACACCAGTAGACTCCACTATCAATTTGGGAAAACGACAAGTCGACACAAGAGGACCCCCCCACCATTGGTGCTGCAGCCTTCAATAACAAAGTCTTAAGTATATTTCACGCTTAATTTACAATCAATTAGGAACAAATTATTTTCTTTAGACTTAGTGTTAGATAAGTTAAGCTGTAATGTTTTATGTATTAATGAGCATTGGCTATGCCAAGATGAAAGCCTGCTCTACATTCCGGCTGGGTTCACTTTAGCTGCTACTTATTGTAGAAAACCACCACTCACCAAAGGTGGCTGTTGTATCTTTGTGAAAAATGGATTAGATTATAAGGATTATTAATGTACAGAACTTTTGTGTAGAAAAAGAGTTTGAAGTATCAGCTATCTACTTGCAGAGTGTTCAAACTGTTATTGTAAGCATTTACCGAACTCCGGACTCAGATGTTGCTATGTTCATTTACCTTTTTGATATTTTCTTTTCTTAAATTTTTAGTACATAAATATGTTGGGACAATAATCATAACAGGGGATTTTAACATAAACATAAAAAAAGAATACAACTAAAAGTGAAACTTTTCTAAACCTTCTACGATCATATAATCTGTATTGCCTAAATAAAGAGAACACAAGAAAAAATGCCTGCTTAAAAAACATCATAACTAATGAGTTGCCAAATAGAACTAATTGTGAAGTCTTTCAAGCTCATCTATCAGACCATTCTAGTGTTATTGCTACATTTAATAATAAAACCTTGTTAACCAAAGAAAAAGAAGTTATGTATCGTAGTATTAGGAATGTAAACCATGTGCAATTTTACAGAAAGTGTTCAGTGATTGTAAAAAATGTTATAAATGCTCAATTACTATATGTATATATAGTGAAGAATATCATGGACAGTAAATTAACTACTCAACTCTGCTTTGGTGGGTACCTGGAAAGTAAATAAACTTACCGACGTGACGTCACGTACATATAGGTGATATTAATGTGACAAGCCTGACTTGTCACTCCCATGTAATGTGTCTCACGTTATATTCCAACATTTCTTTAGAGCCGTCAATTTCCAGGAACTTAAGGAATTGTTTTATAACATATACTTGAATTTGATGTTTCTTCGACTTTCGTCATGTACTAGTTTTAAGAATACAGTTTCACTACTCTTCTAAAAGTATTACGTAACAAATCACTTCTCGATAGCAATCCCAGTAGATTCCAAATGTTTCTTCTGGTTTATACAGTTTGCTCCACTTAAAATATAGCCTATATTACTTCCCGACATTGTACCTGTTAAAATGTATGTCTGTAGATATTTGTATACCCATCTTGAATTGACGTTTTTCCTCTCTAAATACACAAGATGACAACTTCGCTTCATTATAAAAGTACACCGATAGATCCATAAATAAATATTTGGTTAATATAATTAGATAAATTAATGACAGAGAAACATGTCTTTGAAGTTTTGCTTATAATTTAGAGGTAAAATGGCAGTGCTGTATTTAACTATATTACGGAGCCAACTTTAAAACATAAGTGGTCTATTACAATCTCCTTTGTCGATAAAATAGAGGGAAAACCTAATATAATGTAAATAAATATGACGGTTTAAATTCAGTTAATAGTTGATTATAACTTTTACAACTCAAAAATACTAGAAGTACTTGTTATCGTTACTAAGAAAATAATCGTCTACAGTGAACCATAATTTCAACTTGGCTGTTACACAATACTGGATTAGTAAGTAACAGACCCTCAAAGAGTAATTAATTTATTGCGTTCTCTATCGTTTATTATATTATTAATATTCTATTCGGAAGTTAAAGGTAAATGAGCTTATGAAAACTGAGCCTCTACATTGATGTTGTAGGTTTGAGCACAAACATTATTAGTACAAATTACTACTAAAAAAGCTACTAAGTACACATAATCGTCCTCTACGGTATGGGTGTTGATAGGAAATAGATATAATAGTTTATTTTTTCACATTTTCTAGTAAATTTAAAATTAAAGTATTCGTGGGTAATGTAAAAAGTCTCCAAATGCTATGTATTATTATTTAACTGTCTCAAAGATTTTTTGATAGGAGTAGAATTTTCAGTAAGCATCACTGTAAATGATCTTCAACATGTGTATAGACAAATAATGCCTCTGTTTTAATTATATTGAACGTGTAAGATGTTTATAGTTCATGTTTTTTTTTTAAAGGTTTATAATTGCAAAATTTTAAGCGTTCTATGTTGAAGGATAGGAGTAATGATACCATATTACTGGATGGGTTGTGCAGTAAATACACGCAAATCTATAATTTGTTTTATAAAATTTGAAGTTGTAACCACGTTAAGATTTGTTCGTATGATTTCCATGGTAAGTTATTACAGAGATACAGTTAACAATCAGACTCTTGAAACCAGAAAATAAGCTAGCTTGCTTTGTGACAGTGTTTTATAAAATAGGCTATAAATTAATATCAAAAAATTGCCGCAGTGTCAATGAGGATTTTTTAGCTACTATAATATTTAACTTGTGAAACGTTGACTTGGATTTCATTGAAAAATAAATAAATGTAATTTTGGACTAGATATATGAAAACATAAAGTTCATATATAAATAAGGTGAAAAATTCCCTATACAACAGCAAGTATACTGCAAGATTTGAAAGATGGTCATGTATACCAAAATAAGAAGAAAGAAGATTTAGAAAGTGAATAACATAACGGTATTGCAGACCTGTCTGGTAGAATTAGATCCCTAGAACCTAAACTCTTGAAATTAAAATAAAGTAGTATCTTCATTAAATTCATATTGTAAAATATGTAGGCCTAACAAAGAAATGTTGATTTGCATTCTCTCTATTAATATGTAATCCTCCCACTTTTTTCCAGGTAAACGGGCCACAAATTATGTGGTTATTTGAGATTTTTTCATTGATAAAAAATTCATTTATGTAAATTTTGTCTCTCTCATTTCAATCATATAAAATTTCATTATTTATTCTTATTATTAATTATTTTTTCTTGTTATATAAAGGCGATAATAAATCGCTTTGTCTTTTTAAGGGTGTGTTAGTTTTTGTAAAGAGTTATGGAAAACACCATTTATTATTACAAAATACATTGTGTTTATTATTATTATTATTGTTTATTATTCGAAAAGTTATAAACACGAATAGAATAATTTTCCATTATTTATTATTATCAATTAAAAAAGATTTTGGACCAAGGTCTTTTTAGTAAATTCATTCTTTATTTCTAATACAGTTCATTAATATATTACTAATAGTCTATTAAGCAATACAAATTTTGGAGTATTTTTTACTACGGAACAAAGTATAAAATTCAGGACTGAATGAATTAAAGGTAAAATAAAATCTCACATTAGTAAAGAGGAAATCCCTTAGGACTATCTGAAATGTTTCTGATTGCCGATTGTTTCAAATTTACATTTTAATATGCCAATGTACGCAATAAAGTTCATTACTGATGTATATGATTAAACTATTGTAAATGCTTATGTAAAATATATTTTTTTTAAAAATTTTTTTAACATTACCCCACGAATACTTTAATTTTAAATTCACTAGAAAATGTGAAAAATAAACTATTATATCTATTTCCTATCAATACCCAAACCGTAGAGGACGATAAGTGTACTTAGTAGCTTTTTTAGTAGTATTTTTACTAATAAATGTTTGTGCTCAAACCTGCAACATCAATGTAGAGGCTCAGTTTCATAAGTTCATTTGACCTTTAACTTCTGAATTAAATATAATAATATAAAACGATAGAGAACGCAATAAATTAACTACTCCTTGCGGGTCTGTTACTTACTAATCAAGTATTGTGTAAACAGCCAAGTTGAAATAATAATTATGGTTCACTGTAGACGATTATTTTCTTAATAACGATAACAAGTACTTTTAGTTTTTTTAATTGTAAAAGTTATAATCAACTATTAAACTGAATTTAACCGGTCATATTTATTTACATTTTATTAGGTTTACCCTTATTTATCGACAAAGGAGATTGTAATAGACCACTTTGTTTAAAGTTGGCTCCGTAATATAGGTTAAATACAGCACTGCCATTTTACCTCTACATTATAAGCAAAACTTCAAAGACTGTCATCTTGTCTGTGATTGTCTGTCATCAATTTATCTAATTATATTAACCAAAATATTTATTTATGAATCTATCGGTGTACTTTTATAATGAAGCGAAGTTGTCATCTTGAGAATTTAGAGAGGAAAAACGTCAATTCAAGATGGGTATACAAATATCTACAGATATACATTTTACAGGTACAATGTCGGGAAGTAATATAAGCTATATTTTAAGTGGAGCAAACTGTATAAAACAGCAGAACGTTTTGAATCTACTGGTATTCCCTATCGGGAAGTTACATAAAAGTTATTTGTTACGTAAAACATTTATAAGAGTAGTGAAACTGTATTCTTAAAACTAGTACATGACCAATGTCGGAAGAAACATCAAATTCAAGTATATGTTATAAAACAATTCCTTAAGTTCCTGGAAATTGACGGCTCTAAAGAAATATTGGAAAATAACGTGAGACACATTACATGGGGTTGACAAGTTAGGCTTGTCACATTAATATCACCTATATGTACGTGACGTCACGTCGGTAAGTTTATTTACTTTCCAGGTACCACCAAAGCAGAGTTGGATAGTTAATTTACTGTCCATGATATCTTCATTATATATATACATATAGTAATGAGCATTTATAACATTTTTTACAATCACTGAACACTTTCTGTAACTTAAAGTTTACGTGTGAGATATCTGATTCAATTGTGAGGTTTTTCTGGGTATAGTGTTTAATAATAATATTAAAGTTAATATAAAGTTTATTGAAAATCAGAAGTTGAAAACTAAAACCAGTATAAAAAATTTATCATCCGTTCCAAGGCAAAAAAGCCATTTCCAAAGCGTTTGTCAAAACGAACCTAAAATTTATGCAATGAAAAAGTATTATATAGAATAATAGGTTGATAATTTATTATCAGCGTTTTCTAAATTCGGTTATCTTCGCAAACGTCTAAAACACAAACTGCACACCTAATTACTATTAATTGGAACAAATCAAACTAATTTTGACAATATAGATCAAAAGTGTTTAAACAAAATATAAACCAGGACTTTATAAAATTAATAATATTCTTCGAGTTACATACAGTTCTCAGCTCTGCTCCAACTAAGAACGTTTCCAAATTCATTCCAAAAAAATATTTAGAAAATAACCAGTTTTGAAAGATCATTTTGTTTACACACAAAAATATCTAAGCACGAAGAACAATAAAACGTAACAGTTGCGTCACAAACTTGCAATAAACCTAGGTCTATAGTATGGCATCTACTTCAAAAATATTTACAAGTAGTTCTACACAAAAATCTTACGGTATATTTGAAGCCTTATACGGTGAATAAAAAATAATGTTTATTAAAATTCAATGCGAGCTACGCCTTAAAGATTACATTGGCTAAACAATATATTCTCTTATAATAAGGATGACATTGCACAGGTATGCATATACACATAAAAAGATAGAGCAACCTGTAGTGGCACATGGATTAAAACTTAATTTAAATTTTTGAAGAAACATATTTAGTGAAACCAATTAGAAAGATATAAAAAAAATTTACGTAAAAACAGGCTTAGAAAAATAGAAACAAGCCCATCACATCGTGATCAAATAAAAATGTCCCAAATGAATTCAGTTTAAGGTGGCTTAGTCAAAAAAACGTAATTTATGTAATCTTCTATTTAATTCATTCTTTATTTTCACGTTCTGTGTTCATGTTCTGTATACACACATTTATATATATGTACATTTATATATATATATATTTATATATATATATATATATATACATTCATTAAATTTGTATAAATGGCAATAGCCGAATTTAATTTATTGCCGGTAGCACATTCACCCGGCAAGTGAGAGATCCGGGTTCGATGTCCCGGCGGAGCAAGTACTTTTTGCGATTCAATATATATATATATATATATATATATATATATATATATATATTATATATGTACATTTATATATATATGTACATTTATATATATATGTACATTTTATTTTATATATATATATATATATATATAATCCAAGTTTACATTTCAGAAGTAACATTTGAGTATAAACTATTTCAAAAATGTACTTGTACTTTATGTACTCTGTTAAAGTAATCTGTTAAACGTTTATAATACATACACTATATCGGTGAAGTGTTTTTAGTTTCCAGTTAGTATCCACTAGTTTGTAAGTCAAAGTGTAAAGTTTGCTTAGTTTGCATTGTTTAACTTCATGTTAGGAAGTTTAGTGGACGATCATTAATAACAGATTCTTAGTGCCTGTTAAGTATATACATGATAAATGCTCGTACTTAAAGTTACATTTTAAATAAAGAACTGTATAATTTATGTGACTTTTTGTAATACCACATCTTGCATACACAAATTTGCTAGTCGATCTAAACCTCAATATTATTGACATCTACCTGGACCCTGGTTTACAGCAACGAATGGATGCAACATAGATCGAAAAAAAATCAAATATTATCACTTTATCTTTAACAAATACTTTTATAGCACCGTTTTGTTACTAATAAGATAAATACTTGGGATGACAAAACAGTCACACCACATCTTCTGCAAAGTCATATTTCTTAGTTACACATTCATCTTCCTGTGCTTAATGAATTTGATTTTCCGACCCGCCAATTATATACAATTTATAATAAGTTGTAATATAAGATAACATGATAAAAGTGTTGTCACGCTGAACGTCCCTGCTTATATACTTGGCTGATTTAGACACATACTTCCGGTATAAGTGTGATGATATCTGTTAGATAAATTGACCAACCTCTGCCATAATTTCCTGCTAGCTCTGTCTGCACCAGTTTAAGTGCAACTTCACTACTGGCCTAAAATAATCAATAATAAAAAGGTATTAATAGTAATAATTATCAAGTTGAGAACCTATTATAAATATTAATACTAATTTATATTACAATAAAGAAAGCATATTATTTTCTTATCATGTTATTATTGGATTATTTTTAGGCCAGTTGTGAAGTTGCACTTGAACTGGTGAATGCAGATTTTTTTAAACTAATTATTGGCCTGGTATTAAAGCTAACTAATTTAGGTTTCTTGAAGGGCAGTTTGTAGTCCAGGAATTTTGTCTTCAAGCAATAATACAGTAAAAAGCAATGTAATTTTTGTCATAAATTATTAGAATAGTTTGCGATGTTTGAAAGAATGAGTTCAGGATTAGGATTATGTTTCCTAAGTCTAAGGACTATGTACTCTATAATTTGAAACGCCAGGCACCAATATTTATTTTAGGCAGAAATTCAGTAACGGAATACGCATAATTTAAACCCCAGTTGAATGAATATCACAAAGATTTAACGAGAATGTACTTGATGGTGTAACTACTAGAATTGAATGCCACGTGTAACTATGGAGAAGGAGTGTCGGTTTCCACTTGATCTAAAATATAAATAAAAAAACTTTTAGAAGATTTACTGACTATGCACATGTAGCGCATATCGCGTGGATACCTCCTATCCAAAAAAGGGTTCTAAAATTGCTTTAGCGTAAAGTAGCATTGGTTGAAATATACTAAGGTTTGCTTTCACTGGAGCCGTTTGCAGAATTTCCTCAAAAACTAATTTGAGGAAACACAAACACACCAGCTGTTGTCATTTACTGTACATAATTTAATTCGATCTCTCCTTCCATTACTGTGCTTCTATTATATGTGAAATATTTTTGTAAAATTAAAATTAATATTTAGTTCTTCTAAATGGTTACGTAAAGTGTTGCTGTTGAGGTCGTAGCAATGCAAAGTATAATTATTATACGGTTGTTATCTAGAGCACAGCGAGTCTTTAAAGTTATAATTTACAGTTATAGTACTGATATTTGTTGTTCGGAATTAGAAGAATTATGTCAGGAGTTTTGAGGTTTAATTGCTTTACTTGTTTGATGTTGTACACTTGAAGTGCAGATAGTTGGACTGTCGGTAAACACAATATCGTAATCGCAGCAGCAGCAACATCTCATCTAAGATGCAATCAGATGGAGTCGTTACATCTGTTCAAAGTTTGCCTAGCTGTTAAATATGTTGACGTTGGTGGCTATCAATTATCAAATTAATTAATTAATTAAGGATGTTATTAAAATCACCCAATCACAGAAACTACCTTCGCTGTTTATTCTTAGTTATTAATTTATATGATAAACAGTTTATGTACAGGTATAACAGAGTATTATACAGTAATTAATCTAGTTGCAGTTTTGAAAAGCAGCAGGTCTTTTAAAGTGTTTAATATAATGTACTGTATGTTCAAGTTATACAGTACTTATTAGATCGTATATAAAAATACATTTACGTGAAATAAGCCTATTTATTTATAAAAAAATAAAGCACTGCACAGCAAATCAATTATTGTTCGGCTCAGTTTAAGATATAAATGCGTCATGTTTAACCTGTAGTCGCAGTACTGAAGCACTTAGTCGATGACCTTACTTATTGTTATAACAGTAAGGTAACCGAACCGTCATCTGATTTATGCCAACACTATGTTATAACAACTTTAAATAAATTTCAATTTGATACCAGTCTGTATGTTTATAATTGGTCTAGCAATATAAAAGTTGCTCATGTGAATGCAAATTACTTATGTAAATGTAATAAGTCTATTTCTAAGAAATAATTTTTAATGGTTTGTGATAATTATAATTATTAATAGAATAGACCTATTTTCAAAAGTAATATATGTGTTGTAAGAAAAGCAGAACACTGAAATTGACTACCTTCGCCGCAATAAGACTCTGAACAAGGATTTAACGACATGTACTGTCTACAAGTGATGTTGAATAAAATTGTGTAAAATTATATTAATTTATAGCCATTTGATATTTTACATTTACGTTGTTTTATATTCATTTATATTGCAACTTCTAATGAAGAACCTCGAATACTGTAGGCTAATTATATTCCACAAAAACTTTATAAGGAAGTCAGGATTTAAAGGAGGTGTTTGGGAACTTTTTTATATGAAAATCTTTTTATAAATTACAACATAAATTTAGTTTCATTTGTCTTATCAAAATATTGATGATTTTGTTTTTAACAGAAAGATTACTGACTGATTCCTTATTACAATCAAATACAGAAGATGTCATTGTTAGTAATTACAAGTAATATCATATAGGTTGTAGAGTATTCAGAATTTGTAAAATAAGGAATTCATTGTAAGGAAACTCTGTTCATATCCTAAAATCTATATTATACTGACTGTTTTGCTATATAATAATATTATTCTTTTCATCATTTTCACAGGGTTAACAAACGTTGGATGCGTCACAGCATTAGAGCTGACAATGACAGATAATTCAATTTTCACGAGTCCCTTAACCTTGATTTACGGTTAGCTTAGGTTACACTGCCATGAATGTCTTCAGTACGGATGTTACGGGTCACTACAACGGGTTACCACTTATTATACTTTTAAAATTCTATATTTAAATTTAAAAATATAATAATCTTACATTTTTCATCATATCAATGCAATTTCATAAAAGATGATATACTAAATTCTATAACCTACAATAAAATCACAAAACCTTAGATTTAAAATAATTTTAATCTTAAAAAACTGAAGTTGATCCAATTCGACACCAAGATATTTTTTAATACAGCGTCAAATTTTAAGAACACAAGTATAATGAATTATATCCTTTATTATCCTATGTGTGTATATGTATATGTTATCACCTGGTAAAATAAGATTTTTACTACATTTTTACCTTCTATGAAAAAACCAATCTTACTGTTAGGTAAGTAGATAATCTGTCTTGACAGTGAATTGAACAGATCATGTTCTAAGAAAAGTATATTCTTTGACATTTATTTTAGCAACCACGTTTTACTTTACAAATACATCACATTTTTAATACATAATCATTAATTTTTTATATATTTATATTTTTAGCCATATTTAAAACTGCATGTTAACATATTACCTATATTTTAATTCCGGTTCTTAAAGTTAGTCTATTTATTATTTATTTATAATGATAAATATTTAGTAGCTACTGTTGTATATCCTTCCCTGTAATTAGGATTATAGACAATACTTTTAAGGGACTAGAACGTAACTTTAGTGACAAAATGTAATAGATATGTTATTTTATAGTATAACGCGTTAGTAAGGCACAATTTAATCCAGGCAATGAGCCTTGATTTATTCCGTACTATTGTTGCATGTTTTGTTAAAACGCCGTTTTTTTACAGTATTTCGATCTTTTATAAAGTGAAAAACTTTCCATAACATGTGTTTATATTTTTGCTGTCATTTAGAAAAATAAATGTTTAGTCTACACTCCATAACGTCCCGCTACTTCATAAAATATATTCCACAACTCCTTCAACTAAGGCACCATCCCAAAATATAAAGGTACTTAATATCTTTCTATAATAGATGAGTTCTGTCGTAGTATATAACAAAATTCCTATTCAGCATAATAGTTCTTCACAATTTTATAAGAGCCTTTTCAAGTGAGGCACTATCTTGAAGGGATTATGTACTTAACGTTTATTCGATACGCTAGACTGGATTCTGATTGCAAAACTCTACATTTAATTCTGCCCGGTTGCTCCAATAAGGATTTCTATTTGCGTACATCAGGGACGTTACTCGAGTCCTCGCTGTAAACAACGAACTCTTCCCTAATATCTTGTAGCTAAGTTGTGGTAATTGGAAGAAAATTATTGTCCGTCTCGATGGTTCATAAGACTCCTACTGTTAAAAATTCCCAAAACATTTCTAAAGTGAGGAAAATTCCCAATTCCGCATGTTTTATTACCTTCAATAGAGACGTTATTCCGAAGCTAAAGACGAAAAGTAAAATATAAGTAGGGCTCTTATAATTACACGTGACAATCACAAATAACAATAAAAATCCAAAGAATCGTACACATGTATATAAACATGTATATAAACACAGAAACCCATCGCATGATTAACTGTCACATAAGTGATTAGTAGTAGAGTAACATAACTTGAAATTATTCCAGCCTATGAAGTGTCGGTGTAAACAAGAACACTACGATACTACTGCCTGTAACGAAGTTCATTTATGATAATTGAATTATAATTGTTGTATAAGCTTTTTAATTTTAATTAAATAAATGCTCCATTACAAATTCACTTTATAAATAAATTTAGCTTATTAAAAAATATCACTGTTAAAAATAGTTACACGATAAAACAATATTAGCTATTGCAAATACTACATCATTAAAGTCAATACTGTAAGGCTTTTTGGTTTAACGGGAATGAATTATTTGTGCAAACTATTTATTTAAGTAGTTAATAAATCACGACAGCTTTGTCAATAGATCGTTAAATGAAATGAATTCGTGGCTCAGAGCTGTTTTTGTCATAAGTACATGACCAGTCTCGATAGATTGATATTTTACTGATTGATATGTCTTGGAATAAATATTTTTTCAGTAATTATGATGGTCGTTTCTCATACGTTTAATGATATTTGTATTCATTATTTACTAACTCTTATACTTAAGAGTCAGACGTATACTAGACCATATAAAACGTACATTAATGCTAGCATATAAGAATAAGTACGAAGAACAATCCACACTAAATGAAAAGTGTTTAGAATTTGAGAGATAATTCAAGTTTCTGTTATTTATCATTATTGAAGAGGTATTTTAATATTGATTGGTTAACACATAGGCCTATTCACATGTCGAAAATATCTCCGTACTAGGCGCCACTGCTCTTGACAACTCCCTTAACATTCCATTATCCATTGAACCTGTTGACCTGGCTAATCAACAGTTAAATTTGTTTTAAAACACATGTCAAAGTCAAGAATTAAAAGTTAAATAATTTCAACAAAAAACCATTAATTTAAAGTAAAACAGGTCATGATGAATATTTGTTATCATACAATGTTTATTATGTCAAAGTCAATAACGCTTTGTAAATGTCATATTATGTGCAGACTGGGCTTTTATGTTGGAATTTTAATGAAAAACAGTGAAAAACGTATGTGTGATAACATTAAAGCCAAGGACTTCGATTTTATTCTCTCTTTAGACTAAGGGTTTCTCTACAGTAGGCAAAAATGGTTAAATTCTTAATGGCATTATTGGAACTATTCAATAAACTATTATAAATTATTGATTGTTTGCCCATACATTCTGCTAGGATTGCCGTTATGAGGAGATGTTTTGTTTGTGTCATTGTGTTTATTTTGAATTTACCTTTCAAATTTAATATCACAAGGTAGGGATTACAATTTGAAGATTTAAAGTGATCCACCTACCACCCTTTGAAAAGGAGGTGGGAAACAATTTACCTTCCAAAAAGTTTTTGATAGGTATTGTGAAGATTGTACATCAATATTGTAATCCGTGTAGAATATATCCAGGCATGTCAGGACTTAATTTACACCCTGTATATATTTCATCATTGAACCCCCATTATCCTTTATGAGTTCAGTAAGAACTAAACATTTCTGATAGAATATCCTTAGTGACTTATGGCAATACATTTTAGTCGAAGCCAAAGAGAAATACATAACAAGAGTTATGGCTGAGTAACATCAAACAGAATATATTAAAGTGTAAGGAGGAGCGATGACATGTATCTGCATTGTTGAATGTTTACACCTTGGACACGGCTCACACCTGGTGTAATACCTGGTGGCTTTTATATGACAGACAGGAGCTCACTCAACTGTGAGTCTTTTGTTTAAGATTTAACAACTCGCAGAGAACCAGAAGGACCACTGAAAGTTTTCCTTAGGTGGAATTTTAATATATGTTACAAGCTAAAATATATGTACTGTAAAAATATTTATGAGTAATTACAGACTACAAATATGAATCCAATATTGTGACAAAGGAATTAGGCTTACACCCACACCCACACCCACACACACACACACACACACACACACACACACACACACACACACACACACACACACACACACACACACACACACACACACACACACACACACACACACACACACACACACACACACACACATTTATATATATATATATCATTTTCTAATATATATACATATACAGGGTGTCAGAAACTTCTATGTGTAATATTATTCATCATTGATAAAAATTTCATATAAGAATAAGTCGAAAAATATCTCTTTTAGCCACTGACCATTTCGTATTTTTTATTAAAAAAGAACTTTATCTCTGTAACGAGTTCTGCTAAATAAACGGAATTTGGCACATAGATTTGAATAGATAAGAAGAAAATAAATAAACATAATTGTCTCATAATCTGTAATAGTAACAAAATGGCGTCTGTTAAAAAATGTTTTAATCAAATTACAAAATAACTGATACATATCAACTGTGAAATGTTTAGCGCTCTTGGTTTGTGCAAGCGTATATTTCAAGTGGTCGTGCTCACACACACACGCACACACATACATATATACAGTATATATATGTATGTATATAAGTATATTTAATTGAGTTCAGCTAATCATGTATAGACCGATTATTCGGTAAAACATGACAACTTTCAGACTGTTTATCTCGTTGTCTCACGGTAAATCAACATGTAAGATTTTAAGAATATCCTATATGAGGCTGATTATAAGCACCAACATTCTAACCATATTGCTACATCTTGGATCTTCTTTAGGATAAGAAAAAAGTAAACCAATGTTTATTAACATATAAAAAATATAAACAAGTTTGTACTTAGATATTTAATTTATCAAACACACAAAAATCGCTGTTTAAAAATACTGGGATCATATCAATTTTAAATAAACATTGCGAAGACAATTACTCAAGGAGTTAGAAAAGGATTTTCCCGACATTTGCTATTGGTGTACGATATAATAAACAGTAATACATTATATTACCCAAAATAAACAGTACTGGAATGGTAATATTTTATTATGGTAAACACAGTAACATTACATATAGATTTCACCAATCAATACAAGTCAAAGGAAGCAAAATTGGTTAAACTCAGATATTAACATGTTCAATATGACCCCCGTTCAGTTTGAGGAATAATTTTTTATGAATAGGGGTTGTTCTATTCTCCTAATACACATGGTTATTTTTGTCTTTGAGTTGAACGATGGTAAATGATGGGTCCTCGCAGAAATTTTTTTTTTTTTTTTCAACATTCCCAGACGTAGGCGTCCTGTGTTGTGAGATCGGGGGAGTGGGCTGGGTAAGGAAAGCTTGTTCTAAGGAACATGAGACGGTTACCAAAGGTTTGTTGCAGGAAAGCAATATTGTTAACGGCATTTTTCATGCACGACAAAATCTCCTAAGGTCTCTCGCAAAACGATCAAGAATGGCCCTATATCGATACTGATTTACAGTAAGAGTCCCTCCACTGTTGCCTTCAAAAAATTATGGTCCCCTATACCCCTCACAGACATAGCGCACCAAATGGTTACACGCTTACTAATGCATTGACCGAATAAATTCTGAAATCTTACACGCCAAAAGTAAACGGTATTTGATACCAGCTTAAACATGATGGTGGAAAAAACCATGAATTGTTTTTATTATGGTTTCATTTTTTGTAGATAACATCTCACAACTATATTGAACACACATTGCTTTATTTAAAACTAATAGCGAAATAGATACTCCAAGTCTCATTGTTAGTTTATTTTTGAGAAATTCAACAAAAGCAGTATAATTTCGAATGATCGGTTGGTCCAATTATTTAATGTAAGAAGTTTGGACAAATTCCTTATAAAGAAGTGAGGTTCGAAACCCTTCAACCCATTTCATAAAAAAATCCACGGACCCGAGTGATTTGTAATCTTTCACCTCCTGTTAATTAGTATTTTTACCTCCGTGAGATGAAATATAAATGTATCATATTTGTTATTAGAGCTTATATATGAATTTGAAAAACTTTTTAGATGCCGATGAATAAAACCAAGCGTATTCTTATACACTTAACTATCTATAGATTTGTAGGAACGCATTATTGTAAACTCAGATGTAAAGTATTTTATAACTTAAAAATATAGTAACTTCGCTGTATTAATTTAAGGTTATTAATAATACCTGTGCATATACCATTGCAGATTTCAGCTGAATATGCATTAGAATCGTATATATAACTTTATTTATTTATATTTTATTTTGAGATTGTTCTTATTTTTTCTAACAACGAGAATGTCTCGATCGAATAGATGTTAATGTTCGACATACAAGTCTGGACATGTCCATTGACTCGTTCTCTATTTCTGATTTCCCCTGGCAATTGATCGGCTGCTGGTTTTGTTTCCGCTTTGTTTATCTAATGTAAAAGGGCTCATGAACCCAGCAACATTCATTTTATAGTATTACATTCTTTTCTTTGAAATATTTTGGCTCCATTGTAATGATTGAATATAGATATCCTCCTTTTAAAATCATTATTTATATGTTTAAAAACATATGTAGTATTATTAATTTATTTATATGAATAAGAGTGAAATTATGTCTGTTAATAAACTATGTGAGGATGGTTCGACTAAATTATTTTTTTTAGTTTAAAACTGTTTACAACAGTCTACATTTTATGGAAAAAATTGGAAATGTTTTCCTTAATAACGAAGCACATATTCGATCTAATCGAACTGCAAAGTAAGGCAAAGAGCAAGTTGAAATTCAGCAAAATTTATTATCAACAACGCAAAAAAGGAAAATACAAATGAAGTATATATGCATCAACGGTCAGTAGAAACCTAAAACCAAATAATGAGTCATTCTATTATTTACCAGACAAGAGCGTTAATCTGAATAAAAATATAATATAAACAAATGTTTTGCATACACATCGAGCTGTACATCCATTAGAATGTGATCTCATTACGATACAGATAAATCCGTGCCTACGTGGCGCATTCCTATACTTTTAATTCATTTAAATACAACACAAGAAGACAGATATGACCAACGATGACAAAATAATGAGGCAATATCATATCATATTGTAACAAATAGAAGCGGTTAACATTTTTATAACATGATAAATCCAATTTCATCTGAGATTACACATAATGTATTATAGTACAGTAGGTGTTTTGAACTTCAGCTAACGCAAAATTCACATTGAATCATCCCTTCCGCCATATTATGTATGTTATATGTATGAATACACTGAAAATTAGTTGAAAACATACTTACGAGTAGAAATCGTGTGTTGTGCACTCAATTGTGTAACTGTTGAGTTAGTGACAATAACTCTTCAACAGGTATCTTTGATTTTACGATTAGGTAAATTGGACACCTATGATATTTCTTCAAATTTGTACTATTTTCTGACAGTTTATCAAAAAATCATTAAAACATCAAACAATATATTGACATTTGTACAGAACAACATCGGTTAGACCAATTAGTTAATAACACAATTGTCTAATATGGAATATGTTTCAGGTACTTCATATTACAAGAAATTTGGTAAAAATTTCTTGTAAATATATAGCATAGGGGTTTCACAGAAAATTTAATACATGAGCCAATATTTAAACCCAACGTTTTAATATTATCTCATAAACAATTTTACATTTTTAGACGTATGTAACATAAATTATAATTAAAATCGATATATCACCTAGCACTGGCATGTAATAGCAATAGCTGAAATGACAAATTATTGTTATATAGTAGGAAATCAAGCATTACCTTTAAGTCAATCATGAATACTGAATGGCAAATTATGTACTACTAAGATCCCTCATCACTGTAGCTACCCCATTATTATTTGCATATTAATGTTTAAAACTTACTTAAATAATAATTTTGCGATGTGTGTAAAAGTTTCCTTTAAATATTTAACTTTACAATCAGAAGTTAAATAGAGTATGTCATTTATTCTGTATCGTCAAGTGTCTGTGAGCCACTGCAGTATTAGACATGCAGAAAGACATTCATTAAATATGCACTTTGAAGATAGATATCCAATGCATTTTAAATGAGCTACATCATGTTTGACTCAATGTATTGTTTTAGGTGACACATGTGTTTGTTTAGCAAAAGAACAACAATTTTATACAAACCAATTCTGTATATTGTGCATATCTTGCTAAGAAGAATATCAAATCTATTTGATTGGGCGTAAATTATTTCAGTGCCCTAATGCTCTTTTGGTAAGACTATAATTTTTTGTTCATCGTACTATGAACTTTAGTTAGTGATTTATCTCCATACTTTAGTATCTGATGTAGATAGACCTAACCAGCAGTACACAGAGGTAGAATCTAAAACTGAAATATAAATATTTTTGAAGTGTTGGGCACCAACTTTAGAATTATTTCATAAATCGTGTCCTCGTAATCAGTTTTTGGTCTTTGAATCAAATATCCCTTTTACAGAAGCCTGTAGGATGAGGACTACTGATCTCTGATATCCTTAGGGCTGGGAAGTTACGCCCATATATATATATATATATATATATACATTGTTTCTTGACTTTTCATATGCCAAGACAGTCTAGCCATATATTTTTCCACTGATTCTTCTCCACAGTCTGGCTCTGGTCCTACCAAAGTGGATTCTGTGCCTATCTTCAAGAGGAGAGGACCTGCCTTTTCACTTCCCAGAAAGCCTATGTGGGCCAGCAGCCAACAGAGTGTAACTTTGCTCCTCTTTGCCAGTTCCGCTAGTACATTCTATATAGAACCTCTATTCTGTATAGGTCTCCAGGTTAAGTGTTACATAGGGCTTCTTAGTCCTCACTTTGCCTGGTAAAATAAGACACATTTTATTTTAATTTTTACTTTTTTTTTGGTCGAACTTAATGAAAGTGTGGTTCAAAAGCGAGCCTTGCTGTGAAACATGCCACTGAACTAAGTCGACACCGTATACGCCTTTAGATAAGGTGATGTCCAACACCTGCTGCCTAACTTTTGTAATAAACGTTGGTCGAGACCCCTCATTTTCTAACTCCATATCATAAGCAAAAATCAATGGAATATATCATCACCCCTTGAGTTAATGTTGGTCTGTCCCAGAAGGTATGGGACGCACTACAATCGTAGCCGAGGATCAGGATTTTATTTCAATTGGTTGTTTTTGGATTAGTGGGTTTGTTAATGGATTAAGTAAATATGCTGAGGCAACAAGAAACTCTTTGTTTCTTGTGTGGCAACTCCTACTGGCACTTCCATAAAGTATCTAGTTAATAATTCTGTTACAGGGAACCCAGTAGTCTGTTTCAAGAGTAAAACACAAGCTGTTGGGTTTAGATTTAGGTCGATATCCGGGCTTTGTGGTAAACCCCCATCCCAAGATGTCAGTTGCGTCCTTATCATGGTGGAGGTTCAACTGAACGAGGCGTTTTATTAAGCATTTTGAACAACCCCTCCCCTCCCATGGTGACCCACTCTTGTCAATTTTGTTTGAGTGTTTGGGGACCTATGCCTAATTTCCTTCCCCTGTTCGAAACCGATATTCATTTAAATTTGGGGCTCTACTTCAAGAAAGAGGAACAAGTTGATGTTGCCTTGTCCTTCGCACTTTTTCTAGTTGATCTTTCTCGTAGGTAAACTGGATCAAAGGTAACAATTTGGGGTCCTTCCATTTCCATTCCAACTACAGTGGTATTTTCTTTTGTGGAGATTGCAGACTTTCCTAGTTTCTCTCACTCTCTTTTTTTGAGTCTTCAGTGTTCCCTCGAGTCTTCTTTTTCAGCCTAAGCTGAATTTTTCAAACTTATACCCCATCCACGGACACTCTGTTCATTCTTGTTAGCTATAGCACTGCGACAGCCAGGTTAAGCAGGACAGATTTACCCTCATCACTCCTACACAACACATCCCACTCCACCATTAGGTCTTAGTTTTCTACTTTGAAGAACTTCATAATCTTTTCGGTGGAGTCGTTTGGGAAGTAAGCTGTTGCAGTTCTTGTACGAGGAATTTCTTCCTCTGCACAATCTGCAGACTCGCTACCTCCCAAGGCCTGAGAGTATCCTGTTTGCCTCGTAGTTATTCCTCTGCTTCCTGATTTTCCTTTCCTTTGTAACATTTTTTGGCCTGTATTTAGTATACAGGAAGAATTTCATTCATATTAAACCTGGTTTGATGATTTAGATTGAGCGAGTTATTGGATCAGAAAAGGATTAAGGTACGCACTTACATTAATTGTAGATTTGAATTTTTTCAGAATATGAGTCAAGGGTTAAGAATAAAATTTTGTAAATTAAACCAAATGATTGGAAAATACGGCAGCGCCCCAAGAGGGCTTTAAACGTTTTAACCGAGTGAACGGTTTTTAAACATATTGACTTGGTTAGTACAGTCCATCAGGGATTTTCATTAGATTACTTAACTCTGTTACTGTCACTAGAGTAGTTTTTATATTATAAAGTTTAAACTAGTACTTCAATACTAGTTCAAGGAGATAGATACGCCCATACAATAGGGAAGATGATGGATCTTCTCTCATGATAGATTAATTAAAATTAATAAAGTTTTCTGTGCTTTTGTAAGTCAAGTGAACTTTTTTCTATAGTACTGATTTACCTTAAAAATATTTAACAAACATTTTTAAAACAGTTTTTGCAACAAAAGTAAAAATTCATTGTTATAAATAGAAAAAGGAAGAACAGATAATAGTCAAGGAGCCCAGGGCTAATTTGGACTTTATAAGCACATTTATATGACTTTATACGACTAGTGGAGGTCAAAAAGAGACGGTACCAAAAACTTACAGTTTTGAAACGATATTTTTTATCTCCGATTATATCAAGCCTAATACACTTACGAGTATATCCCATCATCACACATATATAATTATGACACATTAATTCAATAAACAACATATCATCGTCAAGCAACTACGTCAAGAGACAAAATTTAGCCCCTTTCAGAGTCTTTATGTGGTTAGCTAACTCTAATGTAACAGTTATTGTGTCTTATAGTTGTGTTTAAATACGTCCAAGTAATAAACATAACGTTTTTTTGTAACTCCAATTTCGACCTTCTCAAGACCAGTGCGGTTGAGGTTTGATTTATTTCTAAAGGCAATTTATAAAAAAAGAACAAAATAAAAACAAACTGGTTTGTGAGTTAATAAAACACAAATTGGCTCTCGGCAGTAAAACTATGTGGGATGACACAGGTTCCGGTAATGGTTCTTAGACTTCTTTCTATTCAATTGATTATCTTTAGGACACAATGAATGCTTGTGAAGCGACGCGCAACATATGAAGTGGTGTTTCACCCATTGTGTTTTCGGATAATTGTGCTTACGTTACTAGGTTGTGCTTGGATACCGAGATAAATCTAGTTGTGATTACACTAAATTATCAAAATTAGAAACTCAAGTATATCACGCACCTAACGGGCGTAAAGTAACAGTCGTCTTTCTTGTATTATTAAAGAGTTCAACATTTAGTTGTGTGTTATCCAATCTGAATACACAATATTTCTGATTAAAAACACAAAGTTAGAATTTTAATATTTTTGTGTTTGCATCGTTATTATTATGAATTGTACTGTACTTGGTAGAAATTATTTATGACTTATTGTAGTTTATAATAAAAAAAAAACCATATGAATACATAACGTGTTATAATGATTTATGTATTATGTTGATACACTTGTTTTATTTATACATACAACCCGTACATGTTACTTTCGTATCCGTAGTACACCGGTTTTGTCACGTTTTGTTATTTTTGTAAAAATATTCTATTTGCTACTACAAAAGCAAAATATATGTATTTTTTGGGATATTCAAGGATCAAAAGTAGTTAAAATATTATTTGTTAGGTTTTGTATCATAAAGCTAAAATTATTTGTTTTTAAATTTATGGTTTTAGATCAATTAGCTTAATGTGGAGAAGATTTACGTTTATTTCTTCAATAAATAATAAATAAGAAATATTAAAGTGCAAAACGAGACGTTCTAAAAAAATAAAAACCGGTTATTTTAAAAACTAATAGTTTTAAAATAAACTTTAATATATCATGACTACAGTAACTTCGTACTGATAATGTTTAACAAAACTAAAACGTGTATATATTTTGTTATACTCTTATATTTTACATTATATCGCAATGTTGTCATCGTTATATTAATTACATCAATATTGTCTATCTAATGTATTGTGTTTGGTAGTTAATATTAGATTGATATTGCTCATACAACTCACCAAATCTATCATATTAAGTTAATGATAAAAATAAACCACAAAGACTTTTTCACACTTTTAATTAGTTTTATTATGTGATCTCCCTAATGTCCCTAATAATTCTTTTTCTTATGCAGTCAAACTGTCTTGCTCTTTTCTTCCATTAATGCAAATACATATAAATGTAAATTAGACCATCATTTCTGGGCTTTTTCAATCTTAAAATTTAGATAAATTTTAAATTATATAACAATATGTCTTTATCATAACAGAATTTACAGAATATAAAATATTATAAAATTAAATTAAATTAATAAATTAAATAAACTTGTTAACCGATGGTTTTCGGAGTATAAGTTTCAAGTCACATACATTTATTTGACAGAGCAAAGAGTTTGTATTTAGACAAAGATGAGTTAAAAGAAAAAATAAAAACCGTGTAATAAAAAGTGTAATAAAAATGTATATCCATTATTCTACCATAAATAAGTAAAAATAAAACAATAAGTTTCAAGTAAATGTTTATGTATTGAATATTTTACTTCTCAGGAATAGAGTAGACGTATAAATATCTTACCATATAACTCAACCCTCAAACACTTTTACATGTAGTTATTGAGTTAAAAATAAATCAAGCAATATAACCAATTACACATAGAAATAATATAAAATAGATTTTATGATAAATTATGCATGCAATCTAATTAAATAATAAAAAGTCTTCTATTACGATGCACCTTACTAAGAAATAATAACACATAAAAGGTGCCTTAATATACTGTAAAGCATTTTAAATTTAAGGTATTTTTACCCTGGATAGGATATTTTTTGCCAAATAAAATAAGGATATTTTAAAATAATTGAAAGAACTCTAAACGATAAAACTTCATAATTGTGTATATTCAGTTTAAACTCTCTTACAAGAGATCATATTCAGTTATAAATTACGTTGATTTATGTATTTATATGTATCCCTTTTCCTATAAGATGCTACATCCCCAAAAATCTGCATGGATGTATACGTTTTATGTAATTGTTTTTTGCCCTATTTGTTGGTTTAAATTCCAAAGTAGTAGTAATTTGTTACAAAGTCTTAAATAATTGAAAATAATGCCATATTTTTGGAACATCTTAAAGGTACATTTGTGAACAATATGACACTATATTTACAAGACTGAATGTTTGAGAAAACTGCTATTCCACTTTATAAAATTGTATATGAATATTTTTCACATGTTTAAAAAATCCAATTTTGTCCAAAACAGTAGTGAAAAATATAAAGTTATATACAATTTCTATGTATTTGTATGAGTTTTGCTTATAAGGGTGCAAATTACATGAAAATTACTAGGAACATAAACTAAATATTCAGATTGTAATACAATACACATATAATATGGATATTTTACAACTATTTGTTTTAAAAATTTTAAGCTCTTTGTAAGAGTTAAGAAATTGGATCGAAATAATTGTATCATAGCTCTATAGATCAATAACTTCCTTTTGTCCTTTACATTATTTATTTTGAAAGGATACTTATAGATTTATTAATAACTTTATTTTATTCTGTCAAATATAGTATATATATATATATATATATATATATATATATATATATATATTAAAGCTTTGGTTCTCTTTCTGTAGAACGGAACTATCTTCTGAAAGGGTATTTTTATTATTTTTAATTTATTAGCCACAAACTGTGAACATTGATGTTCAGATATCAAATGTTTTGTTTATATCCTACTTACCATTTTGCACCATTTTTTAAACACACATAAAGTTATTCACTGCCCATAAAGCTACTTTAAACCAAATGAATGAAGGTTTGGAGTTGTCAATCAGACATATACAATTAAATGTGTGATTAATTATTATAAACATGAACATTACAAAATTTCGACTTTCTTACATTGAATACAAATAACATAGTTTAAAAATAGAATATTGACAACTAAAACCTTACGTCAGACACATCTAGATTACGAGAAAAGGAGAAAAGTTATATTTAATCTTGATTTCGAATCTAATTGTTGGTTTTCATTCAATCAAACTAAAATAAATTTCATGTGAGAATTGAATTATTTATAAATTTATTTAATCCTATTGACACTGTCTCATTGCAAACCTCCATCAAAATTAAAGCAGTTGGTAATACATTGTTATTAGTGTCAATATTCTAAAAAACTACACAAAGTAAAAGGCTGTGTTCTTATACAATGCAAATTGGGTATTGGCAGCTGGACCAATGTACCATACAATTAATTTTTAGTGTTTTTCAATACATGTTGCACAACTTACGTTTCCACTGCTTTAATTTAATATATAATTTTAACAACAAAATATATATATATATATATATATATATATATATATAATATAAATTGACATGATTAGAGCATGCATGTAAGTTAAAAATTCAAGACCATTCATTCAAACCACAAGACCACGAGCCTGTGTGTAAAGAAGCATTACGGTATTGCCAAGGTACGCGTATTGTGTTGAATTTGTACCTTTGTCTCTCAGTCTTTGTTTAACCCCATCATTGTCTCCTCTATTCCAATTCATAATACTCGTATTAATATTTCAAACAAAATTATTTTAATACAGTGTATATTTAATTCATGTAAATTAAACCAACAGTTTTTTTGGGCTAGCATTAGCGAAGGGCTGGAAAACGTAATTTATGTTTTCTATCTGCAAAGTATTTCGAAAACGAAATAATCTATAGACTTTTTTTGTATAAAGCTTTTATATATGAATAAGTTAATGACAATGAGTAAGTTATGGTGCATGTCACTACAAATATTCATTCATATGTTTCATGGGTAAAATTAACTATCATGGAAAAGAGAATAAATAGAATAAACACATTTTTCAGACAATTTAAGTACAATAATATGAGACTTGATGTGACATAGTAATACGTGTATATTATTCATAAAGTAAAGAGAAAAAAATATAATGAAATTCCATATTAACAGTTAGTAAAGGAATCTGATTTCAGCGCATCCTTTCATTGCTGTAACCTTCCCAGATCTACAGACCATGAAAGTCATCTAAATGAATAAAAGTGGAAATATATTTTGAGGCGGTGTGGCTGTACCTGGACTATTTAATACAGGCTTAACATTTTTATAAAATTATTTATACATATTTGTAAATAATATTTATACCATAAACAATAATGAGTTCAATCCTTGAGTATTTCCAACTATTGGATTCTAGCGGAGCGTGATTAAAGCATGGTGCTGACTTTTTTGTTTTCTGGGGTATGTATAAATTATTTTACTATGGGATAGATGTCTTTCTATATGATCGGAAGACATCTTGAGAATGAAATGAGAGTGAATTTAAATTTTGCATGCAACCTTAGCACATCCTTCCATCGTGAAAATCACTTCAAACAAAGCATTTTGGTAACATTTGTTATATTATTTTGTTTCATAAATGATCCTTTCTTTTCTCATCTTTTTTCTATATTTTTGAAGTTAAAAGTGCAGATTACTCTGTACTCCCAGTTTGACCTGTACAAGATATTAATGACGGTTCGGTGGAAGAGACACAGCGAATACATCGTGCGGGACGTTCCCTATCCCAAAGAGAATCTAATGAAGCCTGCAGTTCTAATAAATTGAAAGCTAATTCAAACAGAATAAAGCAGATAACAAGGTACTCAAGTTTATTTATGTACATACTGGTAATTCTTTTCTTTCGATATACATTTTATATTACAATTTTACATAGAGTAATCGCAAGGAAATTACATTTTTTAGATTTATAGACATTTAAAACATGTTTGGAAGAAAAACATGACATATTGTATGAAATATTCATTAATAATTAATTTTGTAGCAAGCTACGTACCTCCCATTAGAAGAATGTCACCATTTATTATTATTATTTCCATTAATATTATTTAATTTCTGTAATTATTTACTTTCTGTGACACGTTTTAACTGTATTATATGCTGTTTTTCCTGTATTACTATATTTTATCAGTCACAAACTTTTTTGTAGGTTCAATTTACAAAATTTTAATAATTTATCATATCAGTGCATAGTGAAAAGATAGATAAAGACCAATTTCAAAACATTTTTATAGAATCTGTTTCGCTTTTGAATACAAACGCATGAACATATTTGTACATTTATAGCAACACAGTGGGTGGCATATATAACTTTGTTTTCACAATGCAAACTTTATGGCCAAGCATTATTTTAAAGAAGGTGTTTAGAATGTAGACGATTTTTTCAAAGTGCCAAAATCATTGTCAATAAAACATCGCTGATTTTATATCCCCATGAGGAGCTGCTTAATATAACAAGGTCATAATCAGAAATAAGGTTTTTATAAAATCAGATTTAGAGTTCTGATAGCTTAAAACGCTGAGAAATAAAAAAAAAACTTAAATGCTAAGATAAAAATTATTGTATAGCCTATACAAAGTATTATGATATCATATACATGTTTAGTACGTAACGTTATTATATGTCTATACTATGTTGACGGATTTCCATATTTCTCTCCTTCATGTATGTAATTTTTTTCTATCTTATAAATTAAAATATATTTTTAATTGTGTTGCTAAGCGCTCTAATTTCAGGACTGGCCGGACCAATGAGGTTATATTTTTCCACGAGTAATTTAAGTATTTGATTTATATTTTTGTTTTTCCTTTGGTTTTTGAAAGGCCAAGAAACATCTAAATGGAATTCTAACGACTATTTAATACTTCAAACATCAAATTCGGACACAGAATAGTTCAAAAGTTTACAATTTTCTCGACAAAGCCCATCATTTATTTTTTTCTTGTTTTGTTTTGGACTTGCATAATTCTTTTAATTAGTACGTTACGTTTTGAACATCAGGAACGTAACCTTCGACGATGTCCCCCCTGAGCAAAGTGGCCAGGGACGGCAACGTCCAACACAGAATGTTAGAATGTCCACTGATACAGGGTTGTCTGGCAGCGATATAACTGTCGTGTATGTTTGAGTGGAAAACGACAGTGCTGGACGATGCGGTCACTTGAGTTGGCGTGATCACAGACCAAGTTAACCGTAAGTGGAGAGAATATTACTTAGCCACTGGGTTAGGGAGTTGGTGTGTAAAGATGAAGGGAAATATAGGAAAAGTTTACCGAAATATTTTAAGTCTGTGTAAATCATAATATTTATGTTTTATAATTCAAAATTAACTCAGAATAACCAGGTATTGACTTTCAGCTCAATTTTATCAAAGAGGCAGAAACATTTGTTCACATATCAATTTTAGAAAATATTAAGTATACAGTGCTTGATCAGTAGTGTAATGCAGTAAAGAAAACATACACAAAGTTACACCTGACTTTTACTGCATTTTGCTCCAGTGACTAATTTAAAACGTCTAATTTATTAAAAAATACTATATAACACTTTTATTAAACGCGCCTTAATAACTAAAGTGTGAATTGTGAGTTATTTTTCTCCAGAACAGTACGAAAAACAATAAGGCTTCCATAACTCAAAACCTATTATAAACATAATTTTAAATATTGCACGAACTTTGAATGGAGTTTCCCAAATACCGGGAGTAGGTGTCTTTTAGCCTAATTAGGCTGCTCACATCTTCGCTTTTAGTATAATTTCGTCTTTGGGAAAGACATGTATAACGTAAAACCTATTGTAAACAGTTATTATAAAATTGTGAATGTCCTTAGCAAGAATTCCTTCTTAAACTAGTACATTACTATTTTCTACTATTTAAAGACGACTCATGGCTTACACAGACTAAATTATAAACAAATCTATTCAGTGTTTAACAACATGCAAATTTTGCGGATAAATACATTATTAAACAAAAATCACGAGGCTCCGCCGAGACACCCTCAACGATAATATTAATAATAATAATCCCATCAAGACTGAAAGATGTTAAGAGGGGTTAGTTTTATGTCTCTTATCGAGATATTTCTCAGATGGCTGACACAGACTAAGACAAACCCACTTCCATGTTTAACTTCATAACATGCGGTATGCATATATGAGGACGAATACAGTATTTAGCAAGATTACGAGTCTCCGCTGGGACATACTCACAGATAACATTGCCATCAAGGCTCCAAGCTGTTAAGAGACGTTAATTAAATGTCTCTTATCGAGATTAATAGCTATGTCGAGATATTTCTGCTTTCCTCCTGTACACTCATATTACTGTTTTTGTCGCCGCTTGTTATTTTAACATTAATTACTATTGCTCCTATTATTAATCTATCATCATACTTCTTGTACCTACTGTTTTATTTGCAATAGTTTTTCAGTTATATGACATTATGCACTCATTTATTCTTTTATATTTGAAAATAATTGTTTAGAAATTACTGAAACTCTCTTGAATTTTAACTTAAGGTAAAGCGAGGAGAGATTGCGCACAATTCAAAATATCTAAATAAAACGAAAATTTTTAGTTGAATATACAATTTTTTTAGTGTTATATTTACATTGTATGGTTGTCTATTCTCTGTAATTTTTCCAGAATTTATATTATGTTAATAACGAAATAATAAAAAAAATCGTAAAATGTGTTTTTGCGCAATCTCTCCTCGTAGGGTAGGTGAGTTTGCGCACATGGGTAGGAGAGATTGTTTATGGGAATAACTACTGCAATTCACACTTTAAACATATTTAATTAATGTAAACTAATGAAACCTTCAAACTTGATGTAAGAAATTGAAAAATTAAACATTTTAACTTGGGCACATTTTAAAAACATTATTACATAATAGAGCATTAAAATCATTTTTTTTGACGTTTTTCACGGCGTCCACAGTCAATGCACTTTCCTTCATAAATTGTACAGCTCTCGTGCATCCATCTTCCACAGACCATGCACTTGATCCAGTCAGATGTCGAAGTAGTCTCCTGATATAGTTCAAGACACTCTGTACACTCATCATCTTCATTATCGCTGACATGATCGGAAAGAAGTTCAATGTCTGCGTCATCTTCCTCAGATGTAGAAGATTGCTCAAACATCAACCGTTTCTTTGTTTTAAGTCCTTTTTTTTGTATCTTGCAAGATTTTGGTTGTTCTTTCCATGCAGGTTTCTTATTTTCATCTGGTCGCTTTTTCTTGTTTGATGCTAACTCTTTTTTTATCTTGATTTTGGTTATGTTATTTGGATCTGTAAACATTCATGGCACTTTGCTTCCTTTTTGATTTTGAAGGCTCCAAACTTTTAGGAATCGGTGAAAGTTTTTGTAAAACTTTTGTTGGAGTTTCTACAGATGCGGCTGAACATTGTCTTGAGGTTGATGGTTGACAGATTGGAGGGATTAAATGATTTGATTGAGATGATTGGATTGAAATAGGTGGTTCAGTGTTTTCAGATACTGGATTATTAACTGATGTCAAGGTTGGTTGGAGTGTTGTGGGATCAGGAACAATCTGGTTTACATCTTGGTCACAATGTAAAAGATATGCATAGTCTGGTATCACATCAATATTTAGAGGATGGATTCCTGTGGCACGAAACGCAGCAACTCCAAGTTGAACAGTGGCAGCACGAGGCCAAGATAAATTCAATAGATGGCCAAAATCGTCCCTTGAAATTTTGCCAGTACCACAACGAGATGTGACTAATTTGTTACAAGCATCTTTAAAATAAGTTTTCAAAGGCTTGAATACTACACGATCTAGGGGTTGTAGGTAGTGTGTAGTATGACTAGGCAGACATAAGATAATGATGTCATTATCATAAGCCTTTTGCAACATATTGGGACAGTTCATGTGTGAGGCATGGCCATCTAAAATTAGCAAATGCTTTCCAGGAGACTTTCTTGGGATGAAGTGTTCAGAAATCCATTCCATGAACAGTTCACTATTTATGTACGCACTTTCTCTTCTCATTTTTAAAACAGTTCCAGGGGGAGCATCTTTGATATATTGTGGTTTAGCGTAAACTCCCTTAAAAATACAAAAAGGTGGTAGGAACTGTCCCTCTGCATTGCAGCAGGCCATAATAGTTACAGTTTCTCCCTTTTCAGCACTTGTAACGACGTGAACGTCTTTGCTTCCTTTTTGGGCAATAACTTTTCCAGGCTCATTATTAAGCTGCACTCCTATTTCGTCGCAGTTCCAAATACAGTTGGGCTTATCTAAAAGGTTGTTTTCTTTTAAGGTGGAAGTGAGAAGATTGAAATAACTTTTTACTTCTTCCCTATTCATTCCTTCTGTTCTTGCTCTACTAATGCCTTGAGCTTTTCTCACACTTAAATTAGGATGTCGCCGCATGAATGACGAAAACCAAACTTTTCCAGCGGTTTTATGGTCTTTGTTGAAGGTGTGTTTAATACCCAATGTTTCTGCTAAATTGTAAGCTAACATTCTAACATTCTTTTGTGTAGGTGCAAACCCTACAGATTGAAGTTTTATTATGTGCAAAGCCAATTTTTTCTCGGCTTCCAATCCTAGTTGGCCATCTGGACCCAAATTCCGTTTTGCAAAATCATTCTTCTTCATTCGATGTCTTAATGTAGACTCTGGTATTTTAAACCTCTTGCTTGCTGCTCTTATTGATAATGATCCATTCTTTATTGCTGATACAGCTGATGATAGATCATCTTCTGTCCAGGATCCTTTGTTTGTTTTCCTCTTGTACACGTTAGGCATGTTAGCCTGTAAAAAATAAATAAATAATAGTCATCTTGGTAAATAATATGTTTTAATTTTTTTTTTAAGTTGTTTTATTAATGGTAATATGCAATTCATATTAATAAAATAAATAAAGATTCATAATATACATTTAATGAATTTCTAACGAATATGTAGATTCACAAATAGTTAATATTAATTATGAAATCCATGCGCAATGTCTCCTACCATTACATTAAATGGAATAAATGCGCAATCTCTCCTCAACATGAAATGCGCGTACTGTCCTAAATCGGTAGGAGAGATTGCGCAGGCTTAAACTAAGATGGCCGAAGCGAGATTTGACCAACCACTATCTGTACAGTTTGCCTATGTCATTACCTCTCTAGAAAAAAATGGTAAATACCGAATAATGTATCGTAGCATCGTACTGATTAAATTTCATGCATCCTGCAGACAAAATTCAGCCACTTACCTTTGAAATGAAAGTTGTAGGTTTAATATATATCACTAATAAACAGACTTAGCGTCTTGAACTTTTGACAGAACACTCAACTAATGAAGCGGATCGAGGCACTGAGGGACGCTGCGCGCGCACCCAACTCCAACCAGCTGGAACAAAGAGGGCGCAATCTCTCCTACCGCGCAATCTCTCCTCGCTTTACCTTATAACACAACAAAACTGTTAAAAATCCGAAACAAGAACTACAGCATTGGCCATTTATCATCGTTATGCACAACTAAAACTAAACTCATTACGGCAAAGTATAACAATGAGAAATGTATTCAATCTTCATACACCTCAAATAACCCATATTCAAAAATAAACTTTTATAAAATAATATGTACGAAGAAAAACCGAGTAAAAATGTAAAACTTTCAATTATGAACTGTTCTACTTTTGTGCTTATCAAGAATAGCATTCTAGTTGTTTAAATATTAAGTATATTATTAGTGACTTATTTAAATGTAGACGCAAAATTAAACGGGTTAATCCGAAATCATTTCTTATCTTAACATAAAATGTAATTTAAAGGAATAATGAAATGTAAAAAAATGGCGCCATTAATACAAATACTGTTAATTTTATAGGTAAATTATTATACTTACACTTTATATTTACTAAAACTATTTTATACCTATTTAGAATCGTATCAATCAATATTTTTCATTTAAAACTGTAGTTTAAATGCAGTATTGAGTGTTGAATAAATATCGTTCCAAAATCAATTCCACTGGAGCGTGCAGACTGAAGGATGTATGGAAATTCATGGGACTGAGAGGGAAAGATAAGCCTGATAAGATAATACTGGTATTGTTATTGCTAGGTAGGATTCCACAGCTTTCGCACCTTGCATTCACTGTAGACCACTATTATCGATTAAATAATGTCAATATCACCAAATAATGGTAAATTTATATTAATTATGTGAGTAGCAACAGTTTAATAATATTATTTTACTACCTTAAACATACCTGCTCCGTCATTCTCTCCACGATTCCACTTAGATGCGACTGTAGACTGTCAGTCAGTAACAACACTGTTATTTCATATCTTATTGTATTTTTATCTGTAGTAGTACTTTTTTTACTACCCTTAGGCATTCAAGTGTTACGTTTAATGCCTTTCTTCTACTTTTAATACATTTATTGCCTTTTGGTAAATATAAGAATTAATTTAGCGAACTTAGATTTGGCTAATATGCTTCTTTATTCTTATACGTGAAAATGAATCGCAAATAGGTTGCTAAGAGTTAATCTTAAAAACGGCTTTACTTTTATGGCAACTGTTTAAAATATATTCTATGAAATCCAAGGAAGTTTAGACGAAGAAAATATTAGAAAACATACCTGAAATATTATGCAATTCAGAAAAAAATTTGTATTTATGTTTCATATTACAAATTTAACTAATACTAAACATCTGCTGTCATTTCAGCTAAAATTTTACAAACGATTATGTTGGCATGTAGCATGAAATTTGTTAGAATTTTGCCTTTATACCGATAGGAGGTAGGTAAGTTTCCCCTAGGCCGTAATACGCTTCTTAGTCCTACTTATCTATATATTTCTTCTTCATCGGGCTACAAAAACTCTGCTATGGTACTGAAAATATCTTAGACCTGAAATATACAAGAGCTCGAATAACATGCTTTTTGACCAAACTTGGTTTCGTATTTTTTTGATCGGGGTAACAAGATATACTTATCTCTAACGTTGGCAATATAATTAATTTGAACTATAAATGCTACCATACGTGCAAAACACGATTTAAGAGTCATGTTAAACTCTAATATTCTTAAACATGAGCACCAAAAGTATCTGCCTATTTACGAAAGACAATTTCATAGGACCCCATCATATTACATCATACTTGCTTTTAATAGGATTTTAAGTACTACGATTTTAATAATTTCTGTGCAAAGCCGTGGATATATATATATCTCGGTGGAGCAAGTACTTTTTGTGACTAAATTTTTATTGAAATTAAATTCAATTAGGCTATTGCCACTTATACAACTTTAATGAATGTAAATAAAAAGTCATTTGACAGGTATTTTGTTTTCCGATCATATGTTAGTTTGCTTATTTAAACGCGTATTTGACAGATGCGGCCAAATACAAAATAATTGAATCGGAAAAAGTAAGTGCTCTGTGGTGTAATGGGAGCACATTTCACCCGGCAAGTGAGAGATCTGGGTTCGTGTCCCGGCGGAGCAAGTACTTTTTGTGATTCAATGTTTATTGAAATTAAATTATATACATGAAAGACGTTATACATTAAACTAAACTCCATTGCTAGCATGTGACAGCGCGGGAAAAACTCCCTGAATGACATCACGCGCCTGCATCTAAACAGCTGCAACCCCGTAATACATACGCAATGGTAAACTTATTCTCTTTCAACAATGTGATAAACTCATACAAAAGAGCGTACGTTATTTTAGGTAAATGTACAACTCAGTATTCATGGAATAACATTTCAACTACGATACAATGTTCCAGAAACCATTTTAAAGAAAAACGAGTCTATTTCATTCCAATAATATTTAATACTCTATAAATATATATTCTGCCCATCTTCTTATATTTCTTTGTTTGAAGGTTATTTTTGACGATGGAAGGATTGTGAAGGAAACAGCATTTTTTCCGGACATTTGATATCGTTCAGTGAAACAAGAAATCAGTAACACTGCGTTTCACTGAACGATGGCAAATGTCCGGAAAAAATCCTGTTTCCTTCACAATCCTTCCATCGTCAAAAATAACCTTCAACCAAAGAATTGATTCTCGGTACGGACCCGGAACCAGTAAAAAAATCAAAGACCTAGTGAAGTTGACAAACAACATGGTGGTTGTGATTCCTGACTTAGGCGTGCCACAACGCTTCGGTAAGATTTGTTTACCTGAAGAAGAGATCAGATTGGAGATCTCGAAACGTAGTGTTTCTTATATTTATCACTTTAGTCAAATATACAAATGGAAAATGCTGTGAAATGATAGTCTACATAACGTTTAAATGTATTTGTATTACTCAAGGGGAATTGGGCAGGGGCTTAATTGAATAAGTAAAAGTTGGATCCATAGGACAAAGAGCGATTGAGAGAGATCCCATTATAGAACTAATTAAAAGTGTGAACGACCGTTTGTCAATTGTTCCCTCAGTAGCTTAAGCAAGTTAAGTGATGAGCAGTCTTTTTGAAATACAAGCCTCTTTGAAGAACTTCCAGAGATTCGTTGTCAGCTTAATAAGTAGGAGGATTTAATGAATAGACTAATTTACAAAAACACTTTGTTAAACCCAAACATGATATAGTCGACGTGATAATCCTATACGGGTATTAACTGAGAAACTTGATATGAGATAGTTTTCACGGCTTCTGAAAAGCTAATCTTTAGAACCTACGTCAGACGTAGGTTTTTTAGTAATTAGTGTTGTGTTTAGTATTTCTATTAAGTGCATGTTTTAGAGTTAGTGAAGTTTATACACAACATGGTGACATTGTGATTCGTGACATTGGCGTGTTACAACGCTATTTGTTTATTTTAACCTAATTTGTAATTATGTTTAGGTTAGTTATTTACTTGAAGAAGAGATCAGATTGCAGATCTCGAAACGTAGTGTTACTGATATTTTGTTTTGTGTCACTTCACAATCCTTCCATCGTCAAAAATAAACTTTAAACAATTTAAAAGTATTCACTAACGCTTTAGTCTGCAGATTATTTCGTTTTTTATATCTCGTCCGGACATAAAGACAGATAGACAGAAATGAAAATTTTTTAACCTCTCGTTTAATGACTCCATAAGTTTACTACTGTATGTAAACTTATGGAGTTTCTATAAAATATGCAAATATGTATGGTGAAAATAGAACACATATTGGTGTTAAAATGTCAAAACCAACCTAAAATATAATCCAATGCTGATTGGGTGTGCCATTGTATGATTGTTCGACACTAATCTATGGCCCAAGGATACTGTAACGCCCACATGATCAGCGACAAACAACAGCTTATGTCTGTATGAAATACATTTGATAACGAGTGAGTAGTATTTTAAATTGTATTTTCTCTGATACTCAAAAGTATCTAGAAATGGAATTATTTCTGGTTAGATTCGTTTTTAAAATATAAACGTAATATAAATATTCTCATCGATTAACTTATATTACTGATTTTCTTGAACGATAGCTTATACACACGAGTCGATTGTAAGTTTACGCCACCTATTTCGACGACATAGTAAAACAGCAACAAGAATTCTTAGAATATTATGTAAAATAAATATCAAAACGTCGGTAGGTGAGGCATCCTCTTTGTTTATTTCTCATGAAGCCGAACTGACAAGGAGAAATGAGGTGAATTGGAATTGGTAAATCCTGTAATTGTTGATACTTGTGTCATTCAAGATCCTCATAGACTCCTCTTCTAATACAACCTACTATCGGAAGTAAAATTCACATAATGTACTCAAAATGTAAAACGTTTTTAATACTTCCTTTAAAGTTTTCTAATAAAGTTTGTTATTCTAAGAGAACTCACGGAAAATTGTCTTTGGTCACTTACAAAATAACTCGTCATTTATTTATTTTTTTAAACTTATTGTGTAAAAATATATCCGCTATTTTCCATTAGATGAATTTTTCCATTTTTCTGGAATGTTGTAAAAAAAATTTTAAATTTTAAATAATAAAAATGATATATGGATAGGAATGAAGTTAGTTAAATTAACAAAAATCGCCGACGGACTGTACTAACAAAGTTAATATGTTTAAAACCATTCAATCGGTTAAAGCGTTTAAAGCTCTCTTGGGGCGCTGTCGTAATTTCCAACCCCATTCGGTTTAATTTGTAAAATGCTATTTTTAGTCCTTGGTTCGTATTTTGAACGAATTTACTTCAAAGACATCGAGTAATCGGAGTATTTACTTTAATCCTTTCTCTCGTTTCACAGCTCGATCAGTATTAAATCAATACGTTTTATTGCTTTGATATTGTCTTTAATCAATTTTCATATTGATACTTACACTCCCAAACTAAAAAATTTCATTCATTTTGATGACACTTACATGTTTTCAGCAGTTCAAGTAATTACTCAATAGATGTTTCACAAATAATGTTTACCCAAAAATTTGTGAAATAATTTAGGCGAATATTTTCGTAATTACAAAAGCGCATAAACTAATGTGTTTTATGTAGTTTTAAATTGATATAAACCAAGTAGGAGACATAATTAAATCTGTTAACATGCTCTTACTAACCACTCAATATCTCACGCAATTTTTAAGTTTAGGTTTTGGTGAGTTATATTAATAACTGACACCTTGCTAAGGTCTTTATTACGAATATCTTATGTTGGTCAATTAAAATACACCTCTAGGCACTGAATAAGTTGTTCAATTAACATTAGCTTAGTTACAATTATAGTAACAGTAAAACTTACTTGCTGCTTCACGCAGTTTCCGTCTGAATAATACTCATTTTTATAAATCATAAAATTGTATACCAACAAACAAAAACAAAATAATTAATATCATAAACAAGCTTTTATGAAGAATATTTGTAGATTTCGATAATGGAATAAAATTTAAAAAGGAGGAATGGCGATTCTTTTATATTTAAACCACTTGGTTTCCAAGGTTTTAAAATTAACTGTAGTAGTAATTAAACACTCGTTATTTTTTTTAATTTTCATTAGATTCACGTTTTGGTTCTAAATGAAAAAATTACTTTCAGATTGAAGAGATTTCTAATGATTTTCGTTATTTTGAATGACATTGTGACGTGTACTTTTCTGTTTTACCTGAGCAATTGTTATGTAGAAACTGATCATTCTACATAACGAAATTTTACATCCAAATGAAGAAGCGCGCATTCATTGTTGCTGCAATAACAGAACGGTAACTGATTAGACGCCAATCAGCTGTTCAAATAAAGGAGTTAGGCTAAGTTGAGCCATTACCATGCCATTGATATTTTGTCGCTTGCATATGTCAGTTAGTAAAATTTCAGTATAATAATTTTGTCTTTACAGAATTAAATATCTACGGTAAAACTAAGCCTTGGGCCTCGTAGTAAGATTGTCAAGTCCTGTCGATAAACGTAGGAAATTAATACGTTATCTGTAATAAATTAATACTAATCTAGTCTTTTAATAGTTCACGGAGATAAATAGTTGTAAATACGTGTTCATAGTGTCAAATACTGTAACCACAAATTGTTTCTGTAAATTGTACATAATTAGGCCGAGATATTATCTCGTAACAATTGCATCGTCTCTCATAAATTTCCTTACTAAACTTGTTAACTGTTCTATAAATAATTGAATCGGTAACTTTATGTCCTAATGTTTGTATATTATTTAGTTTTACTCAGAATAATGTAAAGGCAGTTGTCATGAAATTTATACCTACCATTGCCGTGAAAGTGCATACATTAATGCATTATGTTAATACCTCAATACACTTTACTATAGTTATTGTAATTAATTAGTTTAAGTAAGAACAAACGTAATTAATTTTTCTGTGTCAGAATAATTATGCTTTGTGTTTAAGACCAATATTGTATATCATTGTAATTGGCAGATTCTGCGCTTTTTTAATGTACTTATGTTTATACATTAAACGTTTCTTTACATTTTACTGGCCGCTGTAAGCTAAATACGAGTATGTTAGACACACCAACAATAGTGACAGATGTTGCTGTTTTAGTCAGCTGGTTTCTTTTAAGTTAAGTTTGACATTGTTTTCATGATAGGATTATAAGTAGTGTTTACTGATTTCAATGAGCGGCAGAAAATGAATAAAACTGACTTTATGAAATTAAAGTTTCAATATTGGATTGCACGGACGATACAATCGACGGCTCGTGTGTGTGTTTTGGGTCCGCCCAGTTGGTGAGTAGACTTTACACTACTTATTCCATCGTGCTCCCCTGGGAGGTCGGACTAACTCCGTCAATGTCATTGTGGAGCCTCTACCTATCGGACTAGGCCTGAATAACTGCATCAGGGTGGATCCAGTTCCGAACTTTGACAAATGGGACTCAACTTTAATTCAATGTCTAGCCATTATGTATTCATGTGAATTATTGTTTTGTAATTTTGTAGTTCAGGAATATGGTCATCATGATTTTGGCCACTGTAATTTTGTATTAGTAATCGGAGCGCTCCTACCGTAATAATTTTTCGTATTTTTATTTCAATTGGCCAACGAGTTAAGTTTAAGTTAAGTTAAATATATATTTGTTTATTTAGTTTAAGACCTTAGCACTGTGAGAGAAATAGGCAATACAGAATGAAATATGTGAAATATTGGTTTTTAATTTCTAATTGCCTGATATTTAATTAGAGACCTTGCAACTTACTATTAGAAAAATAATCAACCGAAATCTGTGGCTAATTTAAGTACCTAAGGCTTAGTGTCGTAAACCTAATAGTTCTTGCGTGCATGGTAGTGGTCTCGATTGAGCATACCTGAGGGCAGGGAACTGTTCCTTGTTGGAGACCTGCGACTATCACACCCCATCAACAAGGTGGCGCCCTTATTACCGAGCAAACCGTAACCATCTGGGTATCCGTCAATCTTAGTAGTCCTCTGTCACTGCGCAAGAACTTGGTTGTCCTGGCGCTCTACCAATACTCACGCCCTTCTCCACTGAGCGAGGCCGACAATATTGCTAACCCGCGAGGAGGGGTGTGGGTGGGCAACATGTACAGACAATTTTGGTAAAAAAATATTTTGTTAATTCTCCAAATCAAACAGTTTTCTACAAACGAGGAATGTGTACTCAGTATTAGCTTTATGAAGTATTAATTAATTACGAAGGTATATGTATCTTGCTATAGTATAATATTTGGTCTGGTTTCCCAATATATTATTGCTATATCATCCCATTCACTGGTTCGCTCAAGCAATTATATCCATTATCAGTCTGAAACGGACTTAATATCTCCGTGACAAAATTTGTCCATACAACATTTTATTTTGTGGTTTGTGAATCAATTTGCTACGGTCATGAGTTTAATGCACTCAAATCGTAGCCAAGGAGTGAATGGTTCTTTGATTATATTATTGCCGGGTCTGTCCTTTGCTGTTCCTTTGCCTTAGCTACTTTACACTATATATGACGTCCTATAGTGAAAAACTTCAAAGCAAAACCAATGTTGAGTACACCACAAGCACACATTCTCGATTTGGTTCTTTACGTAGAATTCCAGATCAGTCCAGAAAAACTCATTGGTTTTAATTTGTCATTCCTGCTATCTGTAATACAAAATTCAGGTAATGTTGTCAATTAGCCTACCAACTGCTTCATTCCTAAGACAGTTGATATTATTATTCATGGCAATACAAAATAATAGCTAGAATATTACATGACACGTTGCTTTCTATGCCTTGATCAGTAACAAAATATATTGCTTATCCTGTAAACACTTTATTTTAAATTGATATTTAAAGATTTTGTTGGTGATATTTCGGCATAAAAACATGTATATGTTGTATCTTTATAGCTTGTATATATTTATTGTTTTAAGTATTGTACTTGCCAAATTCCACAAAAATCTGTCCACTAGGCGTTTTGTAATTGAGTATGAAACATTCATACATCTTTACAAATCTTCACATTTACAATATTAACTAGAAGTTACCCACGGCTTCACACGCAATTTCATAGATTTTGCATCTGCATGAGCACTTCTAGTTAAAATTAATTATATTTACGACGCCAATGTTGAGTTTTCATTCTGCCAGCGATAGATAAGATAAATTAAAAAATGTATGTTTTGGGTAATTTTATTTTTAATCCGGTCTTGGTATTTTTTTTATTCAAAGCTGATTTTGGATATCCAAACCCAATCAAGAAATTATATATATATATATATATATATATATATATATATATATATCAATATGTATTCTCTTCATGTAGAAATAAAAAACCAAATATTGGTAAACTCTTTTTATTAATTTTCGTATGTCAGCATACTTCTTCAGATAACAGTGTATAAATATTTACAAAATTAAATAATGAAACTAACTAAATACAAACAAGAAAATGAACTGAAATAGAATAATAAACATGCGAAAAATACCTCACAGCTGATGTTTCATCACAAATACCAAAGAGTAAAAAATTTAAGAAATTAACGAATGTTCAAACCGAAAGGAAATTTTTACCTTAAAACAAGTTGATGAGCAGTTTCGCTCCTTCTCAAATTAAACCTATCTACATTTTCGTTGGCATGCAATGGAACATTATTGATGCCTTTTAATTTGTAACATTTTTCAATTTTGTCCTAATTATGTTCTCTGGAATGTACAGCGAGGGGCTTGTCATCTCCATGAACAATACTGTAACGGTTACAATTTAGCTGATATATTATATTATTTGAATTACAATCAATTGTTCCTTTAATTGGATACGTTTTATTCGTTATGTTACTACTGAAATTTTGACTAGAGGACATAATTTTGCACGTACCACAACGTGGTTTTTGACAGGGTTTACAACCGTTAAAAATTTTCTCTAGATTTTTGTGTTTAAGATTGGTTTGGACTAGCATATTTTTTAAGATTTAACGGCCTTCTAAAGATGACCCTAGGTGGTTTTGAAAATATATCGTTAGTTTCCGATGATGACTGTAGAATATGGAATGCAGTTTTAATTATAGGGTTTATTTTGTTAAGTCCGGGGTAGAATTTGGTAGTAAATTTAGGTTCATCTAGGGGAAAAGATTTGTTGTAATTGAAATTTTTTGACCTATTAATTTGATTTTTTACAAGTTTGTCGGGATAATTTAAATTTTTGAATGTGTTTGTTAATTTGTTAATATAACTTGTAAAATCAGACTTTTTGCTACATAAATTCTTTGCTCGAATGGCTAAACTTTTTGGAATACTTTTTTTTACATGTGTAGGATGGCAACTAGTATAATTTAAGTAATTCATAGTGTTGGTATCTTTAACGTGAATTTTTGTTTTAAGAAAGCCTTCTTCTAAAAACACATCAACATCTAGGAAGGTAATGATTGTGTGGGAATATTTCCAAGTGAAATTTAATGTTGAAAAATTTGTTTAGGGAATATAGAAATTTTTAAGGAGATCTTCACCATGTTGCCATATCAAGAAAATATCATCTATGTAACGATACCAGATCAGAGGTAGTTTATTTTGGGTATTTAAGAAATTTTGTTCAAAGAAGCCCATAAAAAGATTTGCATAAGAGGGTTGCCATTCGTGTTCCCATGGCTGTACCTTTTATTTGTAAATAGAAATCATCTTTGAATTTAAAACAGTTCATTGTTAGGATAAACTCTATTAGTGTTAAAAGGAAAGAAGTAGAGGGCTTTGAATGTACTGATCTGGTATGAAGGAAATGTTTAGTTGCGTTTATGCCTTCATCATGTGGGATGTTGGTGTATAGTGGTGTGACATCAATTGTGGCTAGGATTAAAATTATTTGGTAAAGGTTGGGTAATTTGGGAGAGTTTAGCAATAAAATCATTAGTATTATTAACATAAGATGGAAGTAGTTTTACAAAAGGCTGCAGTTAGTCGTCAATGTAACCTGATATTCTTTCAGTCGGGTTTCCATAACTGGCAACAATTGGACGTCCTGGTGGTGGTCTGACATCCTTATGAATTTTCGGAAGTGTATAAAATGTTGGTGTTCTGGGGAATTTTGGTGTTAGTATGCTTATAGTTCTCTGTGATAAATCTTCGTCTTTTCCTCGTTGTTCCAAAAACGTTTGTATGGTTTCGTTAAATTCTTTGGTTGGATCTGTCTGCAGCAGTTGATAAGTTTCATCATCAGCCAGTTGTCTCTGTACTTCGTTACAGTAATCATTAATGTTTTGAATTACAATTTTGTTACCCTTGTCTGCTGGTAGAATAATAATATCGTTATTGTTTTTGAGCGATTTAATAGCTTTAATTTCATTTTTTGTTAAGTTATTCTTATATTTTAACGAATTTTGGAAAGATGAGCTTGACAAATTTGAGAGGATAACATTAATAAATTGCTCAACGGGATGATCAGGTGATAAAGGTGGAGGCTCCCAGTCGCTTTGCTCTTTAAATTTTTCCAAGCACTCAGGTAGATTTGAAGGTTCAGATTCGTGAGTTGAAAAATAATGTTTAATGCGTACATTACGCGCAAAATTTAAAGTTTCCTCGACTAAACTAATTTGATCAAATTTCGGTGTAGGACAAAAAGTGAGACCTTTTGACAAAACACATATTTCATCACCAGAAAGGTCATAATTAGATAGGTTTTCAATGTTAGCATGGTTATCTTCAACAAGTTTGATTGTGTCGCATGAATCACCAGAATTATACAATGGATCACAATCAGGCTGGTGGTTTTCTACAGGAACATGATAATCACATGTTTTATTTGCGGATGTATTGTCTGAAGAAAAATAATATGGTTTGAGGTAATTCTAAAATAATTCGGCGTCTGATATCAAAGTCAATACAAATATATATATATATATATATATATATATATATATATATATATATATATATGTACACATCTCTGAGAAGCCTACTCTTGTCAAAAGAAAACTTAAAAAGGATTCATAACAGTCTTTAAATATATAGTAAAAGTAAAACTACATGTTTCTTATATCTCGCACTCCTAGCAGTTACCCACTCCTTTGTACGCAATTTAGTAGCTTTTGCTTGTTTATGACCACTGCTGGTTAGAGCGAATTATATTTAAAATTCCAATGTTGAGTTTGCCATGATGCTACGTTAGTTTACGCCAATTTTATGTTTTTGTTTTCAATATTTGAAGTATTTTCTCCCTGAGAAATGATATATCACAGGTCTGAGAAGCCTGATTCTGTCAAAACATAACTAAGATGGGTTTTATATCAGAATTTTAAATTTATAGTAAATTTTTTATATTTTAGAAAATTTAAAGCTGGAATTGGTACATTAGTTTAAAATAATCTTACAGCGAAACTTTGTCTAACATAGTTCTTGTTGACTCCTTCATATTGAGTCTTCGGAGTCAAATTATGACCTTCTTATTATTAAGGATATTTTCTAAGGTAGATTTTACCTATACACAATGTAAGGTGATGCTGGTTTTTTGTATACTAATTTATTATTTCTGATTTTTCAATGTCAGAGAAATTAATATTATAATTTGTATTAATTTTAGAATACGGCAGATTATATAATATAAGAAGACGAAATAACATCATATTTGTCAACTCAAAATACGGATTATATCAAAATCAAAATTATAACAAATAAATTTTAACTGGTTGCAAGGTTGATTACAAGTTACAAGATAACAAGATATGATAGTAAAAAAAACCACCTTGATACAATGTAATCTTTAACAATACTTTGAGCCTATCAGTATGCATACTTTACCCTTGCTTGTTTGAAAATATCTAAAAATCTTATATGTATACAAAACTGATTGCATGTCGGTCAAGTCTTCAGCACTCTAGGGCATATACTGCGTCATAAAATAACCTTTTAGTGTCACTTGGTATTATAAGATGTCTCTAATGATGCTATGAGTACTGGATTGGTTACATTATATAAATTTTAAAGTAATATGTTGACAAAAAAATAAAGATGATGTAAAAAATATGAATCTTTAAAATGGCACAATAACGTTAAATTTTTAATCAAGAATTAACTTTTGATATAAGTTATTACTGCACAAATTCTCTATTATATTTAACTAGTAAAATAACATATCTGTCACACACTATGTTTTGTTAGGTTAACAATATAGTATACTAATAAAGAAAGAAATAAGTAAATTTTAAAACGGTTATCAAAACAAGGCTAAAATCAAAAGTTTATCTGTAAAATGAAACCAGACTTGTTGAGAATAAAAAATATGACATTTAGTGTTTGTTGTGAAGTTCATGCATCCTTTACGAAGTGTGAACAAAACCAGCAGCCGATTTATTGCCAGGGAAATTCAGAAGTGGAGAACGAGTCAATGAACATGTCCAGACTTGTCATTCACAAGTGACATTCACGTCTCTTCAATCTCGCCGGTATGTGGATCAACGGGAATCGTTGTCAGACACATGTGAGATAATGTTCTCGAATGAAGTAAATACATACGCAAGATTCAGCACATTTGCTATTTAACTATACGGCTATTTTGGTTATTTTGATTCGTTCTTAAATAATATGACAGTTGAATTGTAATCATGCATATTTAGGAAGTTATTAGTTATAGTAACATTCGATGAAATGTATTTTGGAATATTTATGAATTTTTAATCCGATATTTTGTATGTAAAGCTCTGTATTGTTTTATTCAAAGAGTTTTTTACTTTTATGTCCTCAAGAATTAAAATAATCCCATAAGAATGTAGTGCCCATGAGATCATACCACTCCTAACGATTAATTGGTATTTCATTCGATGGATTATTACGTGCTAACATTTTTATTTATTACCATTACTAATTCCACAGAGGATCCAGTTTTGAGGTGGATTCTCAAGAAAAACTTTCAATTGTATGTGGGAAATGTCGTCAAGGATCCATATAACCGTCTATTTTAACGTATACGATGATGTTTGTAGTAAGTGGGGTTATTTTGTTTAAAATTTTAGTATCCCCAATTTAGAGACAGACTTATTATGTGTCCTCATTGGCCACTAAAGACTGAGAGTTAGACCCTCTCAATCTTCTTCATGGATCCTAGGATCCATCCTCTCTCTTGCGTTTTAGAACTTACTCTACAAATTCAGTGACTGCATTCCAATTTATTAAGTTTGTACCGTATATGCAAATAGTTACAATAATACATTGTTAAATAAAAAAATGGAAAATTGAACCAAATATTTTTATATGTAATATGCTTAGTTTAATAAAAAAAATAAATAAAACCTAAGATTGGTATAATGTTTTAAAAATAAGGCATCCCTGAAATAGCTTGAATTGGACAAGTTCAGTTCTGTATCATTTAAAACAATAGTACTCCATTGTAAGAAACTGAATTTTTTGATTGGTTCAGAGGGTCTAAAACTTGCTAACCAATAGGAAACCTAGTTGGTTACTTGTCTTGTAATGTGTAGAACAAAACTACTGGAGAGCTCTGCTCATTATCTTGTGTAGTTTAGCCTTGTAGGCACATAGTTAGTAGTCCGGATTGAAAGAAGACCCCAGTTTACGGGTATGTACATTTTATAAGAACTTTGAAACCAATCAACAAATTGTTTTAATTTAAATAAAAATTCATACATATCTTTATTGTGTAAAAAAAATTTTAAATATCAATAAAATTTCACTAAAAATGTTTTAAATAACTAAGAAGTAAATTGTTTTAACAAAGTAATAAAATCTAAACTACATTACAATTCTAATCAGATTTGTAATTTGTTTCTTATTAGGGTTTTCGGTGAACCGGACAAGAAACCAAATAAAAGGTGTAAGTGATTTAGTTTAATATATTAAGAAGAAGTATTTTATTTTTGTTGGATACAACAATTCAAGCTATAGTCAGGAATATAAAATGGTTTAACTATTGAAAAATTTATAATGAAATGTGCTCTTACTAAAATTATATTAAGAAATGCAAAAATGTACAAAACATCAAATTAATTGTCAATTGAAGATTGCAACAAGATAAATAAAAAAATTTTTAACATTACAAGACTACAATTTCATTTGGCAGAACACAAACTCCATTTAAATATTATTATTTTATGATACAAACCAAATAATCTGGTTATTAATTATTTGTCATGGAGTATCTCCACCAGAGGAATACAGTGCATAACTAATAATTATACATATTTATTAGAGCAACCATGTTACAAATAAATTGCGCCAATCTGCTAGTAAAAAAATTTATTAAGTAAATTATATAAAAAAGAACATGGAGTTGTGTATCTGCAAAGTAAAAGTGTAAAAGTTTTGGAAAAGTGAAACAGTTTAATTAGTTTCATTGATTACAGTACTTGTAAAGTTTTAAAATGGCACTCAAAGTTGATCTTCTCACCAAAGAAGAACTAGTTTATGAAATTAATGTTAAGGAATGTAAATACAGATAGGACAGATAAAGTAAACAGATTTGAGAAAAAGGCTAAGAAGTGTGATAAAATTAAATGTCCAGCCGAACTTTTTAAAACCTACAAAATAAACTTAAAATTGCTGAGGAATTTGAAATAATAAAAGTGAAAGTATCAAGCATTGAGAGTTCAGTGGAAGAAATATTAATAAGTAAATCAACTATTGACATTGTTAGGTTCGAACAAAAATTAAATCATTTTACAAATTAGAATAAAAAATTTGCTAAAATTTAAATTGGATAGTACTAAAGAGGAAGAGTTACATAAATATATGGAAAAACTAGGTTTAGCTGAAACAAAATTTAAAACCCTCGAAGTTGACAGTAAGCTAAAAGAAGATATAGTTAGAAGGTTTAAGTGAGACAAATATGGAGGAAGAAGACTTAAGTGATGTGTTTGAAAATAAAACTAACTTTCAGTGCAAGTAAAAGATAGTGATAAAACCCCAATAGCTGGCTTAACTTATAGAAAAGAGGGAGAGTGTGGTAATGATGAAGTTACTAATACATCAATATTTTCAAAACTTCCTAACCCGGTTGAGAAACACTTAAGAAAACTTTTAAAATTACGAATGGTTTTAAATATTAGTGAATTACTTGAGTTCATAAAAAACTTATTAAAATTAAAGAACGAAACACATTTATTGGATACAGAAGCTATAGAAACTGTGCTTGGGTTATGTGACCGGACCTCTACTTTCCAAAATAATGGAGTGTAAATCGGACAAAAAAAGACCATTCAGGAGTTACATAGTGAATTGTTACATTATTTTGTACCACTGGGCTTAAAAGAAAATTTAAAAAGGGAACTGGTAACTAGACAACAAAAACCAGGGGAACCCCTTTCTGTGTATATAACTGAGGTTAGGGAAAAACTCAAATATTTTAAATTGCAACTACAGTGAGGAAGAACTAGTGGAAATTATTAAGCTTGGAATAAATCAGGACGATAGAGCTAGGTTAGTATTCATGAAGAATCCAAAAACTTTTGAGGACCTTGATAGGTTATGTATACAAGCTCAAAATGTGGCATATGCAGATCACCAAAGAAGAAATGTGAATGTTAAAAACTTTAATTGTTAAGCCAAAATTTGTCAGTAATATTCAGGAAGTTAAGAAATGCTTTAATTGTAATCGTGTAGGTCATATTGCAAAAAATTGTTACAGACCTAGAAATAATCTAAGAAATTTTGAACAAAAAAACTTGAATCAAGGGAGAGGTTTTACAACCCCTCGGGAAGCCTCTCCCAAATAAACAGTAAACTTGTAAATAGTAAATGGATGTATAACAGTAATAAATTTAGTACTTTGAAAAACAGTACGTATAAAAAGCGAGGTTATGTACATTTATTTATAGATAAAGCCAGAGATGAAAGAAAGAAAACAATTTTAAAAAAGCAAATGTATAAAGTAAAAAGGAAGTTAAACAATGAAAATAGTAAAAACTGGTTTAAGTATCAAAATAAAAGTTGTACTTTACCTAGTGTAGAAGTTGAATTTAGTAAAAATTTAAAAGAAAATGTCCTTATTGACACAGGGAGTAGCATTAATTTAATTAACGAGACCATGCTAAATATGTTAGTTAAGGAAAAACTTGTTAAAAAAGGTGTATCCTTCTGACAGGGAATGTTTAACTGCTACAAATGATAAAATTGAGCTTATTGGTAGTTGCATTGTTAAAAATTAAAATTAGAAAGTTTAGTTGGTATGTTAAATTTATGATTGGGAAAAATGTTTGCTTGGAATATGATATTAGGAGTAAACTTTATGAAGAGATGTTGGATTAGTTATAGATTTGAACAACGATGAATGTTATTTTAAATTTAATAAAAGTGTAAATATTGGCCTTGTTAACAACATTTAATGTTATGAGTAATAAAGTAAATGAAAATATCCAGATTGGTTGTTTTAAGGCTAGAAATGAAATTTGTAAGCTAGTCAATGCCTACCCTAATGTATTTACCGCTGAAAATAGGGGAAGCAATAGACTTTGAGTATGAAATCAAACTTAAAGATAAAAGAGCCTGTAAACATTAGACCTTACCCATTAAGCCCTCCAAAAATGAAAATTATGAAGGAAATCATAGATGACTTATTAAGACAAAATATTATTAGACCTAGTTTATCGAGCTACTCTAGTCCTACCTTTTTAGTTGGTAAACCAAACAGTGATAAATTTCGCATGGTCATAAATTACTCTAAGTTGAACTCAAAGCTCGAAAAGGTTAACTATCCTATTGGTGATCTTACATCAAAGTTATCATTACTTGGAAGGAGCTTGTTATTTTACAGTTTTGGATCTATGTAATTCCCTTTTATCAAATAAAGATTAAAGAAAAATTGTAAACACTTAACAGCTTTCTCTACTCCATTTTCGAGCTACGAGTGGAATAGGGTACCTTACGGCCTGCATTGTGGTTGAGTTCTGGCTTTATTAAGCTCATATCTTGATAGAGTCCTTCATGGTATAAAAATTTCAGTATTGTATGAATTTTGTAGATGACCTAATAGTATTTTCTAAAAGTTTGGAAGAGCACATTATTCCATTTAAAAGAAAGTCATTAAAAGATTAAGTGATCACAATCTAACAGTCAATCCCAGTAAAGTGAAGTTTGCCTATAAGGAAGTGAGCTTTTTAGGCCATAAAATAAGTAAAAATCAAATAAAAATAGGACCCTGAAAGAACAGCTGCAATTAGAGAATTTGAACCTCCAAAGAATGTTAAACAAGTCAGTCGATTTATAGGAATGGTATCATATTTTTCTAAATACATAAAAGATTATGCTAAAATAGCTAGTCCATTAAATGAACTCAGAAAAAAGAAAGTAAAATTTAATTGGACAGTTGAGTGTAATGACAGTTTTGTGAAGCTAAAATCATGTATAAGTAACCCCCCAGTGCTCAGGATAGCTGATTTTAATAAACCATTTATACTTATGTGTGACGCAAGCGAGATTGGTTTAGGAAGTACCTTACTTCAGGAATTTAATGGAGATAGGTTACCAATAGCTTACTATTTAAAGAAATTCACAAGACGCAGAGAAATGTATGTCAGTATATGAGAAGGAAGCACTCTCTGTCATTTTAAGCATGGAAAAGTTTCATTCTTACCTAGAAATTCAGCCTTTTTTATTAATTACTGACAACAGCGCACTTTCTTGGGTATTAGGTCATTTTAGAAAGCTTGGTAGGTTAGGGTAGGTGGGTAGAAAGAATATTAAGCTTGCCATTTAGAGTACAGCATGTGAAAGGAAGTGACAACAAGGTGGCTGATTGTTTATCAAGGATGCATGAAATTGTTCTAGATGAAGCTAATAATAAGAATAAAAATTAGTACAGATAATAGTAATAAGAAAAATAAGCAATACAAGGAAACATAGATGTGTAAATAAGAAGGTAGTTAAAGATGACAAAATTGATGTTATTCAATTAAATGTTATAAAAGATTTCCCATTAGCGTTCACTAAAAATTGTACAACACCAGAAAAATGATGTAGAAATTCAAGATATTGTTTAAAAGTATAGAGAGAAAAGAAAATAGTGATAAGTTTTATTTAAATAAAAAGGTGTACTTATGTTTAGAATAAGTGATAGAAATAAGGGTAAAATTTATTTGCCAAAAATGTTGATTGAAATGATTTTTAATTATTATCACTCAAGTGTTCTTGGAGGTCATCCAGGTATAAAAAGAACCATTGCAAAAGTCACAGAACATTTTTACAGGCCAAACTTAGTTAATGAAATTAAGAATAAAATTAAGAACTGTGCTTTATGTAAAATGTCTAAGCCTGCTCAACGTATATACGAGGGCCAATTAATCGCTACTCATGCCAAACAAGCCTTGGAAAGAATATATATTGATATATTTGGTAGCTTAGTTAGAACTCAAAGATGGTTATAATAATATTTTAATTGTGGTTGATGATATGACAAGATACTGTTGGTTAATACCTTTAAGAAATTGTATAAGAGTATATCTGTCATAAGAAAATTAGAGGAAATTGTTTTTAATAATTTTTCAACTTGTCAAGTACTTGTGTCAGATAATGGCAGTTGTTTTAAAAGTGAAGAGTTTAAGCAGTTTTGTTTTAAGTATGGTATTGAACATCATAAGTTAGTTCCTTACAAACCATCAGGGAATAGATCTGAGAGATACCTTAGAAATTTAAAACAGCATGTTACAAGCATTTTATCATGATAAGCAAGATATGTGGAACAAGATTTAAATTATTTACAAATGAGTTTGAACACAGCTTTAAATGAAAGTATAAATAGTACTCCGTTTAAGCTTATGTTTAATCATAGTCCTAAACCATGCTTTAAGTAATTTATGGCGAATAAATGACCTGATAGACAATAAGGTAACACCTCAAGAAATTAGTATAAAAATTAAAAAAGCAATAAAGAATGTAAAGAAATCTGTAGAACACAATAGAGGAAGAGTGAGATATTCAGAGGAAAAGGTCAAACACCCATTTAAATTAGGATCAAAGGTATTTTTAAAAACTCATTTTTCTCAGTAATAAAGCAAATAAGTTTCAAAATAAGCTTGGTTTAAGGTACACTGGCATTTACTCTGTAATATATTTCTTAAATCCTGTTGTTGTTACTTATTCAAAAAATTGGTGAACCACATATTGTGAAAAGAGCACATATTAGTCAGTTAAAAACCAGCATAGAATATTGTAGATTGCTGAATTTAGTTAAGTGTTAACTTAAATAGTTAAGTTGTAAAATATACTGCATAAAATAATTATTGTAAATACAAGGCATTAAACAGTTGTAAATGTAAATACTTGAAGTTAATAGAATTCATAATACTGAATTTAATATGTTAAAGTGTATTAAATATGTTTGACTCACTGGATGTAAATAAATTCAAAATTTGGAAATCTACACTTGAAAGCTTTCCTTGTAACCGAAACACTAACACTGACGAGACAAAACAACATGCGCCGCGCGACTACACACTGAACTTTTACGTAATTTGAATCACGGTATCACGAAACAAAACTTTTTGATACGACTAACTTCCACGGAACGCAACTCAACTGAACTGAAAGCTTTCAGGATATTTTCTAGTTTTGGTAAGGTTTTAACCTGCTTAAAAATAAATTCAGTAATTCAAACAAAATGTACATAATAGACTAAGATAAAAGTACACTTACAAAACGATAAGAAATTAATTAGAAAAACATCATTGCAGGAAATCATTAGAATGATAATGATGTAATGACATTGTAATGCCATTAGGTTTATTTTATAATGATGATAACAGACTATCTATAAACATCATTGAAATAACGTGCAATAGATAAGGTTGACAGTGATTAATGACTCTATTTAAGTTGTAGTGAATGTGCTGTGGAGGCTGAGTTGTATCTGCAGTTCAAACCTCTGTTGCTGCACGGCGGCGGTTCCGGTAGTGGCACGGACATTGTTGCTCATTGTTGACTGTTGTCGCGCGCCCTGGCCCGGCCCGCACCTCCGCATGTGGCTGGTACCTACTCTCACTAGCCCCTAACATTACTGGTACCGGGCCCGTACCTCAGTGTCATGGGGGACAGGTAGAAGGAATGATGAATTGAACTTTTAATGATTTAATAAAATAAAGTTTTAGTTTATATATATCTTCAAATAGATTAAGATATAAAGGGATTATTTACTTTAAGAATTAAGCCTGAAGATAGGAATTAGTTGAATTTTGAGTTTTTATGTGTAAAACAAATATGTATTTGAAAAATGACATGTTGGCAAGTTTGAATATTTTGGAAAATTTTCCTTTTTTTTTGAGGGAGAGATTTTGTACCGTATATGCAAATAGTTACAATAATACATTGTTAAATAAAAAAAAATGGAAAATTGAACCAAATATTTTTATATGTAATATGCTGTAGTTTAATAAAAAAAATAAATAAAACCTAAGATTGGTATAATGTTAAAATAAGGCATCCCTGAAATAGCTTGAATTGGGACAAGTTCAGTTCTGTACATTTTAAAACAATAGTACTCCATTGTAAGAAACTGAATTTTTTGATTGGTTCAGAGGTCTAAAACTTGCTAACCAATAGGAAACCTAGTTGGTTACTTGTCTTGTAATGTTAGAACAAAACTACTGGAGAGCTCTGCTCATTATCTTGTGTAGTTTAGCCTTGTAGGCACATAGTTAGTAGTCCGGATTGAAAGAAGACCCCAGTTTACGGGTATGTACATTTTATAAGAACTTTGAACCAATCAACAAATTGTTTTTAATTTAAATAAAAATTCATACATAATCTTTATTGTGTAAAAAAAATTTTAAATATCAATAAAATTTCACTAAAATGTTTTAAAATAACTAAGAAGTAAATTGTTTTAACAAAGTAATAAAATCTAAACTACATTACAATTCTAATCAGATTTGTAATTTGTTTCTTATTAGGGTTTTCGGTGAACCGGACAAGAAACCAAATAAAAGGTGTAAAGTGATTTAGTTTAATATATTAAGAAGAAGTATTTTATTTTTGTTGGATACAACCAATTCAAGCTATAGTCAGGAATATAAAATGGTTTAACTATTGAAAATTTATAATGAAATGTGCTCTTACTAAAATTATATTAAGAAATGCAAAATGTACAAAACATCAAATTAATTGTCAATTGAAGATTGCAACAAGATAAATAAAAAAATTTTTAACATTACAAGACTACAAATTTCATTTGGCAGAACACAAACTCCATTTAAATATTATTATTTATGATACAAACCAAATAATCTGGTTATAATTATTTGTCATGGAGTATCTCCACCAGAGGATACAGTGCATAACTAATAATATACATATTTATTAGAGCAACCATGTTACAAGTTTCCAGAGCACGCTATCAGTGGAATCAAACCGTACAAGATTAATGACGTGAGGCTCTCAATTAAACGCGAAAAGCTTAGCACATAAAGAACATAAGGAGAGGATCTTCAGTCACAGTACGTGTACATCGGATTTTCTATGTCAAGGTAAATTAGGAAACTGGAGATAGGTAAAAAAAGGTCCCCAAACAGAATCACCATTCATCATCCAGAGTGCCACTTACCCAACGGCGCTGGCAGGTGGCCATAGTTGTGCACGCGTCTACTATTTAGCCTTCTTCAGATTCATCTGTGTTACAATGGATATATAATTAGTTATTTTTTGTATACCAGCAAATCTAAAAATGGCGATAGCAGCTAAGAATATCGCGGAGGACTCAGACACGTTGTGGTGCAATCATGAAAGTGTGGTATTATTTCACACTTAACTCAGATCCTTAACCTTCGTACTACAACGATCCCAGTATTTAGTCGTGGTCATCCATCCAACACTTGACATGATATGGGTCTGTATGATTTGACCTAACTCTAGTGTCCATTACATGTAAACCCTGGATTGTTTGGCGTTACTAGCAATTTTCATCACATTTTTAATATACGACGTTCCAGATCAGTCCTCAAAATCGATCTCTAGACTGCCCTTGATACGCATTCCTCAAATTGCTGCACATGTCGGCAACAGAATCAGACAGCATCGTGCAATCATTTTCAGAACCTCTGTTGGAACACTACCGTCGGAATATATTGGAGCTTTGCGTCTTTAGAGAACTGACGGATCAGCAGGGTTCAAGAGATTCCTTCTCAGTAGGTGAATATTGAACTAAGGGCATTCACAGTGTTCAACATACAGTCTGTATTCATCAATGTTGGTCTACCTTTAGTTGCTTAACTCCGCAACCTTTGTGTAACCCTTGTCCTAAGAATAATGGTTTACATCATGGCACACATCTTACCACAGTGAACTATTTCGACATAATATAGAGGATATTGCAACTTTTTGGTATAACTTGGGTTTTTTTTTAATGAACTGCAATTATCTTACTAAACAAGTGTATGACTTACTAGCATAACACTAAAATAAAAATAATATTTACAAAGAATTCTAATATGCATCGACAAAAGGAAATCTTGTAACCTTGTATATACTTTTAATGCTTGTAAAAGCTGGAGAGTAAAGATTGAGTTTAGACTTTACAAAGGAATAGCCGTTTTGCAATGTGGTATTTCTGTACCATTACAAGCGCTCCAGTTACCTATTTATTGAGTTATGGCTAGTACGTTTCACAGGAATGTTCATTTTATAAAATAAAATATTGCCTATTTGAATATTAAACTAATCCAGTAAATTGTATTTCTTCAAATTTTTGTTATACAAGCATAACTCGTAAGTTTGGGTTTAATATGTTTAAAAAATTTATTTATTTTTATACAATAATAATTATTTATATATCATATAAATATATGTGTGAAAAATATTCACCTGTATCGTATAGATCAAAGGACCTCTGCGGAGTTATTAAAACTTAAATCAAAAGGACTTACAGTGTTGAGTGAGCTCCTGTCTGTCATATAAAAGCACACCAGGTATGAGCTGCTGTAGTTCCAAGGGTGTAAACATATCAACAATGCAGATACGTGTCCATGCGTCTCCTCTTACACTTTAATGTATTCTGTTTGATGATTAATCAGCCAAAACTCTAGTTATGTATTGCTCTTTGACATGGACTTTCATGCATTGTCAAGAGTTTACCTGAGAATATTCTATCAGAAATGTGAGTTTCATGTGAGAAGTTTTGTAATTTAATTAGACGATTAGGGTCAAGTCACGGTCTACTTTCTCATCGAAATATAAACCGTTTGGTTAACATTTAAGCCCTTGGTTGGAAATTACATTGATTAAGAAAAAAACTCGGCAGGCCATTTTAAGTTTATAAAAAAAAATCCCAAAAAAACACTTAATAATTATATAATTTTTTTTCAAAAAAAACATCATTTATATAAATAAATTGGAATTATTAATTTATGCCTTTCTTTAGTTGTATAATTTAAAATTAAAACACTGTACAAATACTTATGTGAATACATATGTTTTTTAGGAATTTGATATGTACCAACCAGAATGTATTGGTTTCTCATTAGTTTC